>NC_037300.2:0-300000 GCF_000002775.5 Populus trichocarpa | reverse complement strand
TCAATTTCCAGATCTAACGGCCAATCAAACATCCACCTGTAAGAAACTTATCAATAAATGTCGGTCCGAAACCATCCATCCCACACAATATAGCCTAACAAAGCAAATAATAATAATAATAATAATAATAATAATAATTTGTTTATAATATATAGTATGAAAATTAAAATTAAGCTCAAACTTACCCTTCCCTTTAGCCAAGCAAACTTTCCAAATTTCCTTATAACTCTCATCATCCTCTTCAAACCCTACCTAGCTAGCTAGCTTTTCTCTCTTCTATATATATTCTTCAAATTCTAACCCTAAGTTTTTAATTTTTTGTAATATTTATTTATATGATTCATAAAATAATTAAGCCAAACCCAAACCCAAGAGTCTTTTGGTAAGTTTAGGGTTCATGGCTGATTCAGACAATGAGTCTGGAGAGCAAAACAACAGCAATACAAACTACAGTACTGAGACTTCACCAAGAGAGCAAGACAGGCTCTTGCCTATAGCCAATGTCAGCAGGATCATGAAGAAAGCTTTACCAGCTAATGCAAAGATTTCAAAGGATGCTAAGGAGACTGTGCAAGAGTGTGTGTCCGAGTTCATTAGCTTCATCACTGGAGAGGCATCAGATAAGTGTCAAAGAGAGAAGAGGAAGACAATCAATGGTGATGATCTGTTGTGGGCCATGACAACTCTAGGGTTTGAAGATTATGTTGAGCCTCTGAAGATTTACTTGCAAAAATTTAGAGAGATGGAAGGAGAGAAGACTGCTGCCATGGGAATAGTGAGGCAAGGTGATCAAAGAGATGGTACGGCCGGAGATGGTGGTGTTGTGAATAGTGGAAATCCTGGGGGTGGGTTTGGTGGAGGTGGTGGGGGCAATATGTATGTTGGGATGCAGTCAAGTATGGCGATGATGGGACATCACCATTATCAGCACCGTCATCCAGGGAATATGTATGGTCCTGGTGGTGGAGCTTCTTCTGGTAGGCCAAGCTAGTAATTAGCTAGGGTTACAGTTGTTTTTACTACTTTTTTATATTTTTCTCTTCTAATTATCATGTCGATAGTAAGGGCAAAGATAATGCTTGATGATGCTTTCCATGGTGTTGTAATTTTCTTTAATAATTAGATATTAGTGGTTGGTTTGATGGTCCATTTTGTGGAACAAGGATGGTGAAATGGGTCTAGCAGGATATGTGGAAATATAAATAAAATGTTTTTTTTCTTTTTACTAAAAGAATATGTCTTCCACGTTTATAAATAATTTTACATGTAAATTACTTTTTTATATATGTGTGAAAAAAACTTGATACACAAATGATAATATATATATATATATATATATATATATAGAAGGGATAGAATATTTGTGTTTGATATTAAAAGAATAAAGAGAAAGATATAAAAATAAATCTATTTTTAAAATAATGATTAAATGAATTTATGTTTTTTTTTATAAAAAAAAAACAAGAAAGATAAAATGAAACATATCTCCTTTATCTTAATTAATTATCTATGTTTGTTATGTTCTAAAATAGTAATAATGAATAAAAAACAAACATGATTTCTTTTGGTATTTTTGTATAAGTAATAAAGGATATTGAAATTTGAAAGGAAAATGCTTTTTTATTATTATTATTCTTTGTTTTTCTACATATATAAAGGATAACATGAATTCTTTTTCTTTATCCACAATTTATCTAATTAATAGAAAGAGCCAAACCACCCATTCCTTTCTCATTTGTCTCCTTTCGAATTAATTTGGCTGCTTTATAGCAGAATTATTCAACTTTTTTTCTCCACATACTTATTTTTCTCCCCTTCCTTTTCAATAAAATTACAGAATATATTAGTTGGCTATGCTGAGGTTTTTATTTTTAGATTAATATGGGTGTTTGGGTTAACTTGTGTATACCTCAACTAATTTCACTGGTCCTAAAATTAACGATCATGTAAGCCTCCAGTGACCCTGAGAGGACTCGAACTCGTGACCATTGGGGAGCAAATTCAAGGCCTGACCAGTTGAGCTACCCCTCAGAGTTTGGCTATGCTAAGTTTTGCATCGGATCAAAGTTTTTTCGAACATGAAAAAAATATTATGGTCACATGAAACTATTTGATATAGTTATTAAATATAACCTAGTAGTTAATCTCAAAATCTCTCAACCCGATTTTTTATCAAGTCCGGGATTAAAATTAATTTGTATATGAGTTGCCTTGAAATGATTCAATCAATACCGTTAGTTCAAAAAAGCCTAGATGATAGGTAACATACATGGTTTAACTTTAAAAAAATCAAAATAATATCTTTTTTTATTTTAATTTTGAAATAATAATATATTGGATTGAAATGGGCTTCGAGACTTAATCTACCAAACTCATGACTCAAATCATGAACTCCACTGGTTTAACAACTTTGTTTTTTGTTTTTTCTTTGTAAATTATTTTTTATTTAATGATATAATAACAAAAATAAATACTTGTAAAACTGACCACCAATCAAATATTAGGGCATTTGTTTGAGAGTGCAATAATCTTATAAAAAACAAACTAAAAAAATATGAAGATTTTCAAAATCAACTAAACGATAAAAAAAATTGAAAAAAAAAAGCTAAAAATGATCCAATCAAAAGATAAAAAAAATTGGAAGATGAATTTTTTTAAAAAAAAGGCCTAACTCGTTGGGTCATTTATGAAACTTCTCAACTCGACTCCTTGTTTTTTAAAATCAACCCATGTAAGAGTTGTCCTGGCATGATTTAGCTAGTCGACTTGATATAGATCCAAATACAACTCAGAAGATCAGTAAAAAGCAAGGATTGGCTTTAAAAAAAAATCTCATGCTGATGTTTGTTTTTAATATTGAGACGGTGACATATGAGATCAACCACACGTGAATTTAAATTATGGCTTATTAAAAATTGAACACCAATAAAATACTGGGAAGTCTATTTAAGACGATAATAATCTTATAAAAAACAAATCAAAATAAATTATGTAAACTAATTTAAATTTAATAAAATATTAAAGAATGAAATTAAAAAAAAAACTAAAAATAAATCAATTGAAAAAAATAAAGGATAGAATTTAGAAAGAAAAAAAATAAGATATTGTTCATAAAAAAGTGAAGGAGCTAGGGTTTTTACCGTAGTTCTTTTAATAGAGTAAACAATATCCTTCTATCTGTTGTATATATATATATATATACAGACACTGTAATCATATTCATACGTACATAGGCAAGAGCTGACTTCATTGATACGAAACCAAGTGCACTTCGTGACTGTATTCTACAGCCAACAAAATAAATAATGCGTTCCCTCTATACTAAGAAATTTCGTATATGAAGTAAGACTTCCAGCATCTGGCCTATTAGCTCAGTTGGTTAGAGCGTCGTGCTAATAACGCGAAGGTCGCAGGTTCGAAACCTGCATGGGCCAATTTTAACATCCTCCTCCTCCCCCTTTTTCTTGGTGTCTAAGCTCGCATCTTCTCAAAGCCTCACCAACTCTCTGTATGCTTTCCTGCCAAACTCGAAGAAAGACTCGTAAGATATATATTTTATTCTTTAGCATGGCCTTCTTTACTCACAAAAAGATTTGGGACTTCGAGCACGGCCATGGCAAATGCAACCAGAGATTTTTGTTTTATAAAGTGGCCTCAAAATGAATGGCTTGTAGCTTTTGAAATCTACAACTCATAGTGACAGCAGTAGTTGCTTTTGATGCCTAATAGAGGATTGTCCATAACCAAGACCAGAAGATAAACGCCAAGCCAGCCCAGGCAATATGTAGCTCTCATTGTTCAAATTTCAGAAAGAGAGATGATGTGATGATGAACAAGGATTTTACTAATTGATAATGGCAGCCCGTAGAGCAGCAGTGTACAACTAATGGATCAAATATTGCACTAATACAATCACTAAATTACTTTTCTTTTCTAAAGAATGCATGACAATTACAACGTTATTGTTTGTTCTAAAAATAAATGAAATTACAGATATTGAATCTTCTCCTTAGTATAATTCTGAGGGTCATTCAGGCCATGCTGTTTCCTAGTATATTTCTGAGTTGTGAGAGACATTCAGACCTCACTGCCTTCCAGGTCTCGATCATTCAAGTACAGAAAGCTTTTCTGATCTGGAAGTTTTGATGCGATGGGCACCGGAGAAAACCCAAAATAGGTTTCATCTTCTTTTGCTTTGCATATGTCAACTAACTGCTTCGAAAGTTCATGCTTTTGGACGAATGGCTGCGCTACATAATCATCCCATGGCATCCACTGCAATTACAAGTATTAATGTGAGGGTTTCTAGCTAGAGCAGCTGGCATTCAGGTTGTTCAAACATTAAAATGCATAATATCTATTAGTATAGAATATATTCAGCTAAGTGGATCAGAATCTGCAGGGTTTTTTTTTTCCTTGATTGGGGTAGGAGTGGGGTTTCTGTGGAGCTTTTGGCCACCACAACCAGTCCTCTGCTCCCTTTGACAACACTTTTGTATTGGAAAAACTACTTTGACAAAAAGTCACCTGAGCATCCTCTATTTCTGACTCCTGCTTCTGGATGTCAAAGGAGAGGGGTCGTAACATGCATACAAAGAATAAATCTGACTTCCCAAAGAATGATTTGTGGCTTTGCCTGCAAGTTACATGAAGAGAAAAGAAGTAAATTTCAGAAAAAGACCAGTTCCAATTCCAAAAGACAAGCTTTCAAAGCGAAAAGCAAAAATATTGTTTATTCTCTGATCGAATGTTGCTTTCAGATGCATGTTCAGGCCAAAATACTCGTTAAAGGAGTTTGTTGTGCCACATGAAAACACGTTGTTTCCCTTTGCAAGTTAACCAACTATCACTGGTAATAAAACTAGCTAATACATGCTCACACAAGCCGCATCACAAAACCATGGAACCAAGGCATGGAGAAGCAAATATAAGGAGCACCTTAAATTGAAGGAATGCATTGATGTGGTTTGGATGCAGATGATAAATAATATTCTAGTAAATTGCTTACCAGAATGCTAGTACTTCCACAAATTCCGTATCAATCTGTCAAGACAAAAAGAAACATGGAATGTCGTTACATCATGTCAGGGAAAAATATGCTTCATTCATATTGGCGATAAATGTGCAATTCATTTCACTTGAGCATACAGGTTAGACAACAGTGACTTACTGCTGTCTCTTCTTTGACTTCTCTTATTGCACCTGCACATATGTCTTCTCCCTGGAGAGTAGAAAGTTCTTTAGTGGTGACCCCACACGACACTGTTATATCTGTGATGGAAAAAAATTAAATCATGAACCTACCTCGTCCACAGCTCCAGTAGGGAGCTTCCATATACCTGTCCCTCGAAATATGCCACATTTCTCTTGGACCACAAGCACCTGGGAACGAAAATTGCAATTATATTTTGAGAAAACAACATTCAGAGACCCCCACAGTATCAACTGTACTGTATTCTTTTCAAATGAGAGATCAAATAATCATTTCACACCTACTGTAGCATCGGAACTTAGATTGTAAGAACTGGACAAAGCAAAAGGTCTGAAAAGTAAAAGTATGAAGCAAATGCAGGAAATGAAATCTATCAAACTTAGTAGTGGTTCCCACTCCCTCAAGCACACTTCTGATGAAGGATCAAGATTTCTTATAATACAAGGACCCCTATGTTTCCAGCATAGCAGCAGCACCAGTAGCTGTAGCTATTAGTTAAGGTCAACCATATGTGGACTTTTAGGCTTTAGCAATAAGCAAATGAAACTTTGATCACATCCACACAAAGAGCACTTCCCATGCAAACCCCTTAACTTTATTGCAACAAGTTATCAAGAAAAATAGATATGGAATTACCTCTCTCTTTTTGTTCATGACAAATGCACCAATACTCACACGGTGAGAGGCATTCGCTGGAAGAGTATGAGAACCTTCAGGGATCCAGAAAGCAAGCATTAAGTATTTTGGCTCTGCATGGTGGAACCAGAACCCTTCCTGAACAGTAAATAAAAAATTGGAGGTTAATTGACAAGACAGGCTAGCGATACCAGTTTTTTTTTTTTTTCTAATCTTACTTGAGCAACTTTAGAGCATCGTGAGCTCATGACTGCAATTTATACAGGCAGAAAAGTTACCTTGACAGCAGCTTCTACAAGATTGACCAGTTGAATAGGTACTTTGATCCAAACACCCCTCTTACTCTGCAAAACATGTTCAAGTGCATTAAAGTTTAAACATTAAAACCAAAACAGCGTTAGACAGAAATGCATCTAATATACACGGAAAACAGACTTCAGTTGTCCATGCAGTGCACTCTTGAGGTTTCTAAGAGCATATGCCCTATAGCCCAAATTTCGAATTGGCCTGTCTCCAATTCTAAAGAAATCTTAAATTTCACGTACACCTGACGACTCTAGTCAGATGAATGCTAAATTGACACTAGTATGCCACCCCCCGCGCCCCCCCCCCAAAAAAAAAAAAAAAACCTTGGGGATTCATTTTACAATCCCAAAATATCCCAGATGCTTTCTGTACACTCAGTAATAAAAAGCCAGAACAGAGAAGAAACAACCCCCCAAAAACTCCAAATTCAGAATCAATAACAGCACACGGATGCTAAAACATTTATCAACAAGAACCCAACTTTAACAAAACGCAACAGAATTGATAAAACCAATGAATACCTGACTTCTCCATAAAGCAATTGAAGCTTTAAGCATTGAAGCAAACACCTTTAAATCCATAGCCTCGCTCAATTCCACAATGACACCTCCAAAGTCATCATTGACAGAGTCAAGCAACTTAACCTGTTGCACTTCATTCTCAAGCAACACTTGCTCCATTCCAGATTTTGAACACACCAAACCTGCCATTGAACTTGCACCAACAGCAATTCTAGCTCTAACCCAGATGCCAAAAACTAAAACGGAATGAACTTTACACACTACAACAAAAGAAAATACAAAACAAAGCAAAACCCGGTAATTAAAATTCAAAAAATCAAACATTTACACAAGCTTGGACAGCTAAACACAAGAATGATTAAGATTTTTACCCGCTGACGATTGTAGGGTATTTCTTCCGAGAGGAAAAATGACTGCTGAAGAGAGGAATGAATGAGGAGAGAAGCATCTGATCATATTTTTATAGTGGGAGGAACAAAAATCGAAGTGTTTAAACAAAATATGGGCCTTTTCCTTTACATTTACATGATTAATATCGTGGGTTTAGGGCCTTACGACTTTAATTTTGTTTCTTTGTTGGGTATTATATGGAAAACATTGAGTGTTTGAAGGAGATAGATTATGAATATTTCGTACTTTGAATATGACTCCAAACTTTATTTCAATATAAAAAAACTGCATTGCTTCCTACACCAAGTTGTTTACTTTTACTACATCATACTTCTATTTTTTTTAATAATGTTTTCTTGGACGAACTTATGTGTAAACTAATGTATGATTTCATTCGAGTTTCAGATGATTCATCTATACTTGTTCATAGAAATTACTTTGTAATCATCTCTAATTACAGGAAATAGTGTTATATATGAGTCTCAAAGTAATTATATTATATTGTTTAGAAACTAGAAATAGATAAAATAAGATATTCAAGTTGTGAGACTCACAACTTAAAATTTACATGAATTAGTAATTTTATGTGTATTTGACTATGTTAGAAAGATAGTTTAATTGAGAAAGTGATTGTAATGGTAAGATATTCTTTTACACAATTCTTAAAAAAAACAAAAACTATAAAGATATGAAATACTATTATTTATAAATTAGAAGTATTTTTTAAAAACTTGACTAATTGGAGTGACTCGATATCTAGACCGGGTTGAGTTTCAATAAAAATAGAAAAAAAATTGACCCAATTAAAAATTTAAGTTGACCCGTGACCTAATCAACCCTGAAAAAACACATTCAAAATTCTTTGATTTTTTTTAATTTTTTTTCAAATTAATATTTTTTTAATTTTTATAAGATAAAAAAAATTAACTTAATTTAACTCACCTATCCCATTACTCGAAACTTTCCCGAGTCAATCTTGAATTGATTTTAAAAAGTACGATAAAAGTGAAGAATATAAGCTATTGATTCGGATTCATATTAAAAATATAAAATATTGTTTAGAAATATATTTTATTATCAAACATTGAATTTTATAGTGTTTAGGATAAATAATGTCTTTTTTATTTTATTTTTAAAAATTAATAAATTAAGAATTAAATTTTATTCTAATAACTGAGTTGTGAGTTTAAAATATATTTTAAATTGGATTAAACCAAATTAATATCATAATTTATTTTTTCTTCAACGGTCAACAATCTCAGTCAAACCTCCAGGCGATAATCTGTTTGAAAAGAGACCCAGGACAAAACTTGTGTAAATATGCAAAAACAAGAAGGCCAAATATATAAATTCAAAAACCCCTCCTTTTTATTTTTTTTTACCTCCTCCTTTTATTTTATTTTTTACTACTGCTAAAAACCTCACATTTCACCTTCTCCGCAGCCAAAAAAAAAAAAAAAACCTGAAACGCCGCCAATTTTTTTAATCAACAGTAAAAAATGGATTTATTAATTACCGGTGACCGGCAAATACAAAACCCTAACGACTTTCCTCTTCAGATAACTCCATTCCCGCCCACCGGCAACTTTACTATCCCCACTTCAGCCGCAGCTCCTTCGGCGGCGGAGGCGGGGTCGAGTGAGGCTGCCAGCTTGCCTCCGCAGAAGCTCCGTCCGATTAGAAGAACTGGCAGGGTTCCGTCGAGTTCTAGGGAGGACGGGGAAGAGAGTCTGAGGGGTTTGGTTAGTGGACAGCCGAGTGAAGTGGCGGCTGGTGGTGGTGGTGGGTCGGGTGGAGGTTTATTTGATGATGAATTTAGGTAAAGTTTAGATTTTTTTTTTGTTAGTTAATTATTTTTTCTTTTTTTATTTTGCTTTCTGCAAAGTTTTTTTTCATTTATTATTAATCTTTAGTCATTTTGATAATATTTAAGATTGACCCTTTTTTGAAGATATTAAGAAAAGGGTTATGGTAATTTTTAAGGTATAGTTTGCTTAGAATGTTAGGTAATGCAATAGTACATTGAGACAGTTTGATGTTTCTAATTAAGGTAAGGAAGTGGGCAATTTGTATGTTTACGTAATAGTGATTAGTTTGACGTTTCTTATTAAGGTAGGGAAGTGGGCAATGTGTATGTTTATGCAATAGTGATCAGGTTGATGTTTTCGGATGATCGTGATCCAAATGCATATGCTGTTTGTGTGGGGTTGAGGATTGCTATGATGGTAGAAATTATTGGCTCTTTGATAAGTTGAGGGACAGATTGATTCAAGAGTGTAAACCAAACCACCTGGGATTGTGTTAGTGCAGTAGTAGTCGTAGTAGTAGTCTAGATCCAACAAGTGTTATTTGGAAACTGAGTTAATGTGGTTTTGTTTGTTTTCAGCTTATGTTCGAGTGATGGAAACGATGATGATTTATCGGTTGGTGTGGGAGAATCTGTTGGTCGGAAGAGAAAGAGGAAATCCAAGATTGAGAAGTTTTTGGAGAGTTTGGTGATGAAAGTGATGGAGAAGCAGGAGGAGATGCATAAACAGTTGGTAGAGATGATAGAGAGTAGAGAAAGGGAGAGGGTGATAAGAGATGAAGCTTGGAAACAGCAAGAGATTGAAAGGATGAAAAGGGATAGTGAGGCTAGGGCTCAAGAGACTTCTCGTAACCTTGCTCTCATTTCCTTCATCCAGAACATGACGTCAGGTCATGTTATCGAAGTCCCTCAACCATCAATGACATTCTCACACATGGTGAATGATGGAGGCAATGCCGATGCCCCCATTCAAAATGATTTTATGGGTGACCAAAGTAATCAAAGATGGCCAGAAGCTGAGGTGCAAGCACTTATAATGCTTCAAACTGCTTGGGAACAACAGTCGCGAGTTACAGGCTCCAAAGGGACTAATATTTGGGATGCAATATCTGCTGGAATGTACAATATGGGCTACAACCGCACTGCAAAGAAGTGTAAAGAGAAATGGGAAAACATCAACAAGCACTTCAAAATGTCACTGGGAACTGCCCCAAAGAAACCATTTCAAAATAGTACAGTGAGCCCTTATTTTCCGGAATTGGACACGTTATACAATGACGATTTTGTTAATCTGGGAAATGGCTCTGCCAATACAGACAATCAAGCTAACTGCGCACTGGGTAAAGGTTGAAAATCTCAAACTGTTTCAAGTCTTTGGCTGTCTCCCAGCATCATCAAAAGAACAACCAGGGACCTGAAATTTATATTTCTCGAATCTTACCTTGATGTGATTTCTGGTCCATTTATGCATCTGTATTAACTTAGAGTAGAACTTCATTGAGATGTTATTGACTGTTCTTGCATTAGCTATGCATTGCAGGGGAAAATTATGATTGTATGAATTGTTCTTCCAACAATATTCATAGGAGCATTCTAGCCATTTGCTTCCTTGTGTTTTGAATCCTTATTCAACGAGTACTGTGATTTCTTTAGCTTTCAGGGAGATTCTTTCTGCTGAATATGGTTGTGTTTTGATATTCATGGCAATAGATCTTCCATGCTATATATTCAGTGGTGATAAAAATTTTGGATTTTGCTTATGTTACAAGCCAGAACCGGAAAGGTGTTTTATCTTCCAATTGATATGAAGATATCAAAACCTGACTCTTCGCTGAATAAGAGAAAATGGGCACAAAATATAATGAGAAAAAAGAGAATTAGCACATCAAAACAAAATTCACTATCTGATATCAATGTGTTGTTCAATTGCTATCGCAAAAAGCCATAAAAAAGGAGGAAAAAATCAAGAGAAAAGGAGTCGCATCATGTCAAATGGGTTCTTTCCTTCCTTATTCAGCAAGACAATACGCAACAAGATTCACTAATTTCATCAAATGCTATAATGGATCTTCACTCTTCATGGCTGCTTGAATCTTGAAAAACTCGTGCAGTTCAATAGACTAGAATGTGACAGAATTCATCAAGGCAAACCAACATCACCACACAAACAGTGCAAGGACAAAAGAATATAAGAGGGTGAAGAGAGGAATAATTGAAAATAGAAAAATCAGTATCTCAGGTGGTTCTGGCTGAATGTAATATGGAAATACCAATATGGATGATGTTATCAGTAAGGCCATGAGAAACAAAGAAAAGATTCTAGGACCATTAGCCATGCCAACAACACACCAGAAAAGAGACATACAAGTCTGGCTATACAGATGAGAGGGTTACAGATCAAACATTTAATTCACACTTCGGTTATATTTTGAGAAAATGCAATGACCCATTTAATGCACAGGCAAGAACTCAGCAAATTATCCCCTTTGGATCCTCTCATGCACCAGTTATAGGATGGTGTGGGAATGTAAATCTAACCCTAATCAACATTAATGATAGTAATTATGGTAAATAGAACAAAATGAGGGAAGCACATGCAAGTAAAAACCATCCATGTATCAACCTGTTGCTAAACTCGTAATATTTGAGTCTGAAATGACATGGCTCTTGCAAAATCATAGTTTCTTGTAATTGATGTGCCAAAGCATAAAGAACAACTCTATTTTCTGATATGAACATGGGCAGGAATATAAATTAATTACTGATACAGAAGACATTTTCTTGGTCACATTTTATTTCCCCTTGTCCCTTTCGTGGGAAGAATTGATGTTTCATATAACTCAGTTCGGTTTACAGGAAAAAAAAACTACGTAACTTAGAAATGCAAACATCTCACTGAATCTCATTACCTCCCCAGAGAGAATGCACAAGACTGAAACTCTAAAAGAAGAAATAACTGGTGCAGTGACTTTCTTGACTGTGATATCCACATCATCATTCGAGTTTTCAATGTTGATTTATCAACTGGCCTTTTCACTTCTGCATAACCATCTTCTGAGAGCAAGACAGGCAAGGATTCTTCTCCTTTTTCAACATCGTCTATTAGTTTGGCAAAGAGCCAGTTTCACCCAACTGTTCAGAATCTTGAGACTGTGTAGTAGAACGAATAATTATCAGCTAAGTACTTCCCTTGATCAAGGATGAAAGCAAAATACCTGATATACAGTATGAAAGAACAAGAAAAAGTTTTATCTTTCTGGAAAGGAAACAAGTTTTTTGGTGGCTATAAAAAACAGGAAATCCGCACACTAACATATGCGTGACCATCAGCAATGACAGTTAAATAAGACTTCCTGCCATTGTTCTGATTTGCACCAATCATTTAAATGAATTTATCACAAGCCATGCCCAACTGAAATCAGATGAAAGGGTGGTAATCAGTCTAAAAGAACCTTGGTGGGCATCCAGTTGTCTCTTTGGTACACAAACAGTAGACACGAATAAAATGGACAGAAAAAAATTAGAGCCACTTTTCTCATATATCACCAAAGTAGATGATTATGTCAGGAGAGGTGGTAGTAGCAGTACGTAGACAGTAATATCTCACCTTGGGTTGCAAAACATCAGATACATCAAGTAGGATCCATGCCCAGGCTCTTTCTGACTGTGGAGAGTCATTGATGCAGAGATTATTGAAAAGGGAAAACTATATGTACTTTAGTTGTGTGTACTTCATAGTCCCCTCTGCTTCATCCACAAAGACCATTTAACAGCCTCCAAGTATTTATCATTCTGCTGCAATGCAGTAATCAGATTGGTGTAGGTTATCTCATCAGGTTCTATCCCATTTTGCCTCATTTCCTTGACCAAACACACAGCATCTTCAACCGTTCCAGCAATTCCATATGCCTTTATCAGTGTGTTACAGCTACACAAATCAGGTCTCAGTCCACATTCTCTACGTTCTGTCAGCACACCTGCAACTTCATCAATTGATCCTTGCTCTCCGTAGATATTCATCATAATGTTGTATGTATAATGGTCAGCAGCACAGCCCGATTACTTCATTCTCTGAAAGACACTTCTAAAACTCTCCATATGACCTTCTTTCCCATAGGCATCCAATGTGCAGTTGTAGGCATCGAGGGAATTTGAAAAACCATCAGATTGCATAGAGTGTATGGTTTATGCCATATTCTTGAAGTCTTGATGTAAGAGAGTACATCAACCAAACCTCGTTTTCTAGCCATCATGAACAATTCCCTAGCTTTATTGAAAAGCTCAGCCTTTGCATAAACACCAAGCATGTCATTGAAGGTGATAGTATTAGGATTAAAACCACGCTGAAGCATCTCATTGAAAAGTCTGGAAAGTTCATTAACTGGAAGAGCACGAGCACAGCAGTTTATGAGACAATTATACAACTCCTGATCCCAAACAACTCCACTCTTCAAGATCTAGCAACACAGATCTTTTAACTTATCCACCATTCCACACTTTTGGTAAATGCAAAGCATGTCCCGGAACATATAATGTCTGGAACTGTGTCCTTTTCCCTCTCCATTGTTTCTAGAACAGAGCGAGCATCTTTCAAGGATCCAGCCTTGACATACATTCTTACAACAATGCTGAAAGCGATCACATCTAAAGCAATTCCAGAAGATTTTTAACTTTTGATAAAGTTTTTCTCCGACCTTCTCATATGCTTTCAAAAGAGTTCCAAGGATTGAGGAATACTGGCACACCCCATCTCCAGCATATCATCAAGAGTTCTGCAAGCACCGTCTTCATCCCCATGCTGAGCTTGCAAATTTATTAGTGTACAAGTTGGACGAATTGGGCTTGAATCCCAACCGCTTGAGCTCCTTATAGTACCATTCTGCCTCCTTGTAATTGCCAACTCGACCCCAACCTTCAATCATAGAACGTTAGGTCATATGGAGAGTTTAAGAACAGCCATTGCGCACCAAACATATTGGATACCTTTCCATAACCAGTAATCAATATATTGCATGCAACAGTATTAGGGGAAAACTTGGCTTCTTGCATAGAAACCAACACCTGCTCGGCCTTCTCTAACTTTCCTGGCTGACTATAAGCATTAAGCAAAACCAATCAATTCTCCAAATTTAACACCACCTTATTCTCTCATCAAGCCAATAACCGCTTCTGCCTTGTCGAGCAAACTTAAACGTGTATAAATAGAGATCATAGCAGAGTAAGCAGACTGACATGTTATCCCAAAACTCCTCATTTCAGAGAAAGCAAATTTTGCCTCCTCAACATTCCAATCCTTTTGGTAGAGCCCCATGACCATACCAAAAGTAGCAATATTTGGCTGAACCCCAAGTTCCAACATCATACGAAACCATTTCCTACTCCACTCCACATTCCCCCGTTTCGAACACGAGTAAATAAGAGTGTTAAAAACTCGGCAATCCAATTCAGAACCAAAACTCTCACTCATTTCCCTGATCATCCTCTCAGAAGAATCCCAATCTTCCCTCCTACCCACCACTCGAAAAACAACGTTGTAAGCATTAACATTCTTTTCAAGCTTCCCATTACTCCACATCCACTCAAAGAACCTCAAACTTTTTCAATCACTGCTACACTTCTCAAGCCATTTCAAAACATCATTACATTTCTCTAAGCTCAAATTAGACCCAATAACAGAGCAACTAACATCCAAATCACCATCATGCACAAAAAGATCCTCCCTTTCTAATCTTCTACCATTCCTTTTATAACCAAACTTAAAACCCTCTTCCCTTTTAGTCGCTTTCTTATCACCCCTATACTTAATTTTCCTCTCCTGTTTAAAATCTATGTCCTTTTGCTCATTCTCATCGGCCAAACCTTCTGCAAGTGACAAAAAATGGTCCTTTACAGAAAATTCAGTTTGGATTCTAGACGCCTTAACAACACTAAATCTACCCAAAGAAACATGTTTTTTTTTAGTCTCCATTGTCTCTATTTCTATTTTTTGTCTCTAAATTGTAACCAAACATTACATTACAATAAAATTTAAGTGTATTTATAATTAACATTTGATATTATAAAAACAACTAAAAAAACTGGGGTTGGTTCAACTATTCATATGAAGATTAAACCATGTCAATATATAGTTTTTAATTGTTTTGATAACAATTTAGTTAGTTATCGCGCAGGTTTGAACATAAAGGCCATGAGTTCAAGTGAGATGCTTGTAGCAATATGTTTTTTTAGATGACAGGTGTATTTTATTTTCCATTAGGCACATAACTCTTTTTTTGGTTGGCTCTTTGTTTTATCTTTTGTTTATTTTTTTATTACATCTTTTAAATATAATATTTTTATTTAATTTTATCATTTAGTATTGGGTGGATAGTAAACCAATTTTTGTATTTTTTATTATATAACAAAATAAAAATATTATGTTGCCCCAATGAAATCCATAACCTCATGGTAAATCATTTTTTTATATTTTTTATCATATAAAAAAATAAAAATAATAATTAATTCAATCCAATAAAATTTATAGCCCAAGTCATACATTTGATGGAATAACTAAAATAATAAACTTAACATTTTTTTCTTTTTCTTTGAATCTACTCAATCAACAAGAATCATAAAATCATACATATACTTAAATATCATTACTTTTATTAGTGTATTTAACTTGCATTAGCAAGATTATAAGAATAAATTTAGCTTATAAAATAAAAGTTTGGTTAAAAGATATCATTCATTAACCATAGAATAAAAAAAAATGTGTCGCAAGTAACATACCATAAAAAAAAGTTAATAACATTTAATATATTGAAATCAATAAGTAAAAAAATAATAAAAAAAAATCTTAAAATAAAAAAATTGTTGATTAATTAATTAATAAAAAAACACAAAATTGAACCAAAGAAATCTTATATTTACAGGTGGCTCAAAAGTGGTTATATACACAGAAAAATTATTGGCTCATCTAATCCCTTAAACAAAGAGAAGTAATTAACTGTAAATACAAAATGCATGGCAACGTGCTGCCCTACCAAGCCAACCGTTGCCTCCTTCCACCAAGAGCCACCATGCAACTCTATATATTCCTCTCCCTTTTCATCATTCGATGATATATTGCATTTACACCCACAAAACTTCTGCTGCTCCTCCTTGTTTCTACAAACTCTGCACTCTACACAGTCTTGGTTTTGTTCTGATACAAGTTTAATGAATCTTGATGCATGTTCAACAACATGATGGAAGAAGATTATGGATGGGGAACTTGTTCAACAATGGTTCTCTTGATGGTTGCTGCTATTCTCTTGTTTGCTCCATTGGTAATGGATTCTTTGGGACCTCCTTCTGCTTTGATGATACTTCTTATTCCAGTGATTCTGGTGGCCGTTCTTTACTTCCTCCATGAAGCCTCTGATTAAGTGAAGATCAAGAGATTTCAATCACCTTTTGCTTCTTCTTTTTTCTCCATTTTTTTTTTTTTTTTTGTACATGTAAGTGTATGGGGACCAATTTGGGTATTGAGTTATGCTTTTTCTTTTTTAATTTTATGCATTAAAAAATAGAAAAATCTTGTTTGTGTAATTGATGATGATTTCTTGTTAATAAACTAGATACTATTTATGTAAGCGTGATGGATTTCCTTATTTATTTCTTGTGTTGCAATTTATGTAAGTCATTGCTTAAATAATTAAGGTTGTTAAAACTGAAACAAAAACCAGTTCCAATCAATTGGTTTTGGTTCGTTTCAATTTTGTTATTTTATATTAAAAACCAAAACTCAACCGACTGGTTTTGGATCTATTCAGTTCGGTTTTGATTCGGTTATTTTATATTAAAAATCAAAAACTATATTGTTTTTTGAGTATTTTTTTTTATTTTCTGATAGGCTTGGTTTTGGTTCGATTGAGTCTTTTATGGTTTATTTTTAATTGAATCGGTTTTGGTTGAGGTTTTATGATTTCAGGCTTATGAAACCGAACCGAACCGAATAGTTTTTTAAATATTTTAATCGGTTTAATTGATTTTTTTCATGGTTTGGTTTTTTTTGTTTTTTTTCTCGGTTTAATTGATTTTTTAGTTTTTTTGTTTACATCTAATTTTAACGCTAGTAAAACCCAATGCCAAGTCCCCCGGGTTGAGATCCAAGCATACGTACCCACTTTGGCTCGATTCAAAATTGAGTTGATTTTTAACTTGTATGGACATGAAGCCCTGCGCGGACCGGATCTGTTTATATCAATGAACAGGGCCAATGGCTGAAATGCAAGCGTTGAGGGAGTGAATTAATTAACAACACTAATATCCAAGCAAGCAAGCTAGCGTGCCTGTTTTTCTGGTCTGTCATCGTGGGATACCAACGTTCTGCTGTTGACAGACTAAAAGCCTGTTCCTCTCTGTCTGGTCCAAGTAATTTAAGACTATTATAGCAATTAATTGTAGCTCTAGGATCCTTCGTGTGCATCGCCCCTTTCCCAAGTGGTTCCACCCTTTGGCTCTATAAATATTGACACTTGCCCTTGTTTTTCTTTTCAATCTCATCCAATTTTCACTTTCTAAATTCTGTTAGAGCTAAAAAAACAAGAGATTTTAATTCCCACAGAGAAATGGACCGTGGAGGCTTTCATGGCTACCGCAAGCACGCCAACACAAGCTCAGGTAAGTTCTTATCATTCTAGAAGACAAGCTGTGACACCTATGTATATCTTGTTCGTACGCATCATCTTCGATCTTGCATGCAAAGAAAGTGTTTTTCAGTTTCTGTTTTCACTCTAAGCAAGAAGATAAATATGTATATGCACTGCGCGCGTTCATTTTCGCATGTTAATTATTTTGATTAGTTTATGTATCTTCTCTTTTCAAAAATTTGTTTTTCATGTGATTGCTTCTTCTTCTTCTTCTTTTCCATAAATTATTGATCTATCAAATGACATGCAAACTCGATCTCTCAATGGCTTAATTTGATGTGTATATCCATGTGCAGATATAGATATCATGTTTTCTCAATCATCTATATGTTGATCTTCAATATCTTCTGTAGTGAGATAGATAGTGTCATGGTCAAGGTATCTGATGCATGAGGCTCGTGATGATGAAATAGTTAGCAACAATGGTAAACGCATAGCTTTATGTACAAGTGGCACGCACCATTCATGCAACATATGAAACAAGTGGCTTCCATGCATCCTGTCTCAGGATTCAAAACGCTTGCTGCCTTTGTCTCTGTCCACTTTTATCTCGACAATAAATTAACTCTCTTGTCTCTTGGCTTGTTTGAGTTAGAAAATCCACCAATCAAGTGATAATATATTAAAAATATAAATTATTTATAGAAAAAAAAGGTTTATTTGTCAAAAAAAAATAGCAGATTAAATAGCCACACAAAAAAAAAAGTGGTTAAAATCTGATCAAATGGGATTATGGGAAGCTGTGCCTATAAGCATAATGAAATTCATTAGCTAGCCATTGATTGATTGATTTCCAAGAAATATTTATTTTCTTTCGTGTCTCTCACTTGTTTTGTTGCAAAACAAATTGGGAATCACAAATCATTAATTATGGAATTGTTTGTAGTTAGCCATTGATTGATTTCCAAGAAATATTTATATTCATTCATATCCCTTTGAAATAACTATCATCAATACAATTGGATCTGGTATCATAATCAGAGATCAACATGAGGCTAGCTGAGATCAACCACAGCACCACCAACAAGTTTCATACAACCACTGATGACATTAGTGAATGTACTGTAAGGGAGCAAGACAGGTTCATGCCAATAGCCAATGTTATCAGGATCATGCGCAAGATGCTGCCCCCACATGGGAAAATCTCTGATGATGCCAAAGAAACAATCCAAGAATGCGTGTCTGAGTTCATTAGCTTCATCACTAGTGAAGCCAATGAACGCTGCCAACGCGAGCAACGCAAGACGATAACAGCTGAGGATGTGCTTTATGCAATGAGCAAACTAGGGTTTGATGACTACATCGAACCCTTGACCATCTATCTTCACCGATACCGCGAGCTCGAGGGCGAGCGCGGCTCGATGAGAGGTGAGCCACTGATGAAGACCAGGAATAGTAATAATAATAATAATGTTGATCAGTATGGAACATTAATGGCTGGGGCTGGTGCTGCTTATGCACCAGCATTTCATGTGAGCCATCATCACCATCCTCATCATCATGGATTCTTTGGTGGGGCACCTATAGGAGCTGGATACATGACTATGAGAGATGCTAATTCCAATGCTAGTTCCTCCCATTCTGCTGCGTTGGCTAACGTTGAAGCATTTGCTCAGCATCAGTAAGAGATTGATCAGAAAGAGATTAACGCGACAATATTGTAAGGCTAGATGGAGCTAGAAAGCTGGGAAGGCTGCTAGAGAGGTTAGTGTTTGGAAGAAGTGGCTTAATGTATTGGTAGTTGAATTCTGTTTAGGATGGTGTCTTTGATGCTCGACAGAACAGTTCTAGCTAGCTAGGACCATCTTATTTATTTTGCATATTTCAATTCTTAATTAGGTGCTTGATTTCTGTTTTTACATTAATTTGATGTGTTGTTGAGTTAAATTCCGTTTTTCATCCCATTTAATATTATGAGCCCTTAATTTCAAATTAATGGAAATGTCAAAGCTTAGTTAATCTCGTGAAGTCAGACCTCGTACGTACATGATATTTTCAATGATATTAAATATTGCTATGATCGATTTAGCAATTCTAAAAAATTAAATATTATCTTTAGGCTCCGCCTTAACAGGTTAATACTTAATACCAAAGAACTTTATAGAGTTTTGAGAAAAAATTAAGTTGTAATTGACCTGCTTTGCTTAAATTACTACATTAACTCACAATTTAATTAAAATTTAGTTTGTAAAACAATATTATTTTAACCATTTTTTAAAAAATAAAACAAATCAACTAGATTTAATGCACGTAATACATAATTCTGACTTTAAACCTGGTCATAAAATAAAATAAATTTAAATAAATTGGGTTAATTTAACAACTTTGCTTTGGTTGGGAGTATACAAAAAAGATGAAGGGGCAATCCATAAACACTATTTTCAATGATATTCATTTGTGACTTTATTAGAGTTTAATGACAGGAAAAAAAAAAGGGTAAGTATTCATGTGTTGACATTAAATTAAAGACAATGGTATTTTTGAGAGGAACAAAAAAAAATAGAATTGGACATTAATTAACATGGGGAGGAAATGAATTTAAAAGCAAAGCTCCCAGCGAGGATCGAACTCGCGACCTTTCGCTTACGAAGCGAACGCACTACCACTATGCTATGGAAGCAAGATGCTCAACTCGTTTTTACATTATTATATCAATATTTCATACCTCTTGACTGTTTTAACCGCCTGATTCAGATGTACAAGATAACGGAGGGAGTGGCGTGGTAAGGGTTGGCGAAGGTTGATCCATCAGAAAGCTAGCAATCAACAAAGGATGGAAAAGGCTATTCCAGTTGACAATTTAATAGCAGCATATGTAGTTAATGGAAAAGCAAGCAAATTTCTCATTGAAGAGATCAATTGGTATTTTGAGTTTTACAAAAACATGACCAGTCTTCTGCAACTTTTTTTTTTGGGGGGTGGGGAGCTGTCTTTTGACAATGTTAATGTCTATAAAGATTAAAACGTAACCATTCAAGTTAGTTCTGCTGTGTAAAAGAAACTTCATCGCATTGCCTTTTCTTCTCGGATGGCTCATTTCCGTCCTCCAACTCTTCTCTATCTACTCTTTCGAGTTCTTCTGGATCAGTTTCGCCTCTTTTCCTTTGAGGAATTACTTGAAAGAATGAAGTTTTCCAATCTTTTGTTTCCACAAACTTGAGCAGGATCTCTACCACCTGGTTCACAGTGAGTACCTGCACTTGAATGAAAAAAGAAGCAAAGAGTTAGCAGAGAAAGACCATGAATTTTGAGGGCTTGAGGTACAAATCAACGAGAAACACAACATGGGGAAAATCTCCTATCCCACGTTGATGCCAGATAATGAATCGATGAGTTGTCTTGGTTACTTCAGCCACAACAACATCAATTTTTGAAACAAATGCATTTCTGCGCAAGTGAAGTACTTTCCTTTTTTATTGCAAAATGCCCTTAGTAATGAAAATTCTCCTAATAAATCATCTTAACTCTATGCCTGGGAGCAATGGGCTGGAAAGAGAAGTGTTTTGTGCACAACTTCACATATTGAGACCCTGTCCTACACTCTTTGATAAAGCAGTCACCCCATGATCATTTAAGTCTACCCCATTGTCCTCAGGAATTGAGACCCTGTCCAACACTCTTTGATAAAGCAATCAACCATGATCGTTTAAGTCTAGCCCATTGTCCTCAGGGATTGAGACACTGTCCAAAACTCTTCGGGCACCATTGCCACACATTGGATGGCAAAGAGTACAGCTCGCCCCTTGAACATTTAAAACTAGCCCTCTTTGCATGCAATTTTGTGTAATGGCAGTGCCACATTCCCAGTCCCGGTTTGCTCTAATACATGTTCTACAATCAATGTGATTTTGATGCACAAGTGATACAAAACTAAAAGAAAAGGAAAACAAAATAAGCACAGCACAATTAAATCTACGCAGTCAACATTTCAGGTCTTGAAAGAAAAACAAGCACATGCCAAGACAAAGATCAGTCATACCTGAGAACTTGACATCTTCAAGTAACTGCTTATAGGAAGTTTTGCTGTTTGGATTCCTTGCTCGTTTGCTTTCTTCATGGTTAAGCCTTTCCACCGATTCCGATCCACTAACCCGCCAACAATATATATTTTCTTCAGATCAAGTTCGTCTAGCACTGTTTCAGAATCTGCTGTAAGATACACCAAATTTTCCTTTTGATCTTGTAATGCTTCAATATATGATTGACTTTCCTTCTCAATACTCCATTTATCAAATCCTGGGAGCCTTTGCAATTGGTTCTCCATTTCCCCCCTGCACCCAGTCAACCAGAGGTGACCAGGGGATGCACATCTTCCATTCACAGCATAACAGTAAATGATCTGCCATTTAAATAGTGATGGTATAATAGTCAGCCATTGAAAAGCATAAGCTTGCATTTGTTTAACAACCCTATACCTTCCACCAACTACACAATTGTTCTCCAACAATGCCAATTGAACTGCCCACACTCTTGCCTATTAATACAAAATCAATTAATTAACCAAATAATCTCTTCAATACAAAGTTTCTTGCAAATGGCACAGATAACTTGTAGCCAAAATTCTAGTATAAATATGCAAATTAAAAACTTCGTTGAAATGCCATAAATCTGACTTATCTATTGTATCTATTGCGCGAATACTCTGACCATATTACAGGGTTAATTCATTCCTCTTAAGTCTTAAGAACGATATCACCAACCTCTTTCGAGCGGAGCTGTGTTGAAACTCAAAAATACAGAAATTCACTCATTTCTCCACCCTCATAATTCAGCCAACTAAATTTAACTGAACTGTTAGCAACAATTCTCACTTCAAATGAATCTAACACATCCTTAAGAACAAATTCGCCAACGCCATTTCTATGCATTACAGTAAAGTTCTTAACAATGTATCACAGCTCTATTCCTATACAAAGCCGTATTGAACCAACATATGAAATCAATCATTTCTCCAAATGGGTCATCATAGTTTGACCCAAAAACTCAATCCAGCAACTATCAAAACCAATCCCTACTCAAAAACCAATCCAACACTAACATTATAAAGATAAAACCATTATTAAAAACGAAAAGGTTTTAAACTTTAACACTATAAAATTAAAGCTCACCTGTTGAACAAGACTGTGAATCTCAATGTTAGTCATAAGATCAGCAAACTCAAGATCAATCACAATATTCTGACCAAATTCTTTAGCTTTCCTAAGCCTCTGCGTCTTCTCTTCTTTCTCTTCTGCCCTCTTCCCCATTCTCTCTTTCCTTAACTCTCTCCTTGACTCTATAAGCTTCAACCTTTCTTCTTCACTTGCACAGCTTGATAGTTTCTCTTCCCATTCTCTTCTCTTCCTCTCTCCTTCTTTCTTTTTTTGCTCCTTCATTTGTGCCTTCTTCTCTGCTTTCTTTGCTTCCCATTTTTGCTGCTTCAGGAGTTTCTTCTTTGCGTTTTTGGAGAGTGTGGTGTGCTGTGAATTGGGTTGGTTCTCTAGGGTGTTTTGGTCATTTTGCTTTGTTTCTTTCTCTTCCTCCATTGAAGCAGAAGGGGAGCGTCGAGGGTTTGGTTCAATTTTCAATTAAGGCTTTGAAGGGGAAATGGTAGAACGATGTCGTATTTGGACCATGAGGATTATATATTGATCATGATGACTTATTGGCTTGTTGCGGACAAAGGCCTAAGGCCCGGAGGATGTTTGATGGCTAATGCATGGTAATAAATGTGTGGCAAAAATAATCTAATTATTAAAAATTAGTTAATTGGATGCTTAATCATTATATGTTTAAATAAAATCTTGCATAAAAGTATTTATTTTTTCTTATAAATTTTAAAAATTTTAATGGCGAAATATGTTTTAAAGCTATTTTTTGAGTTTTTTTTTCTAAAATACTTTTTAGAATTTTATTTGTTTGTTTTTTGTAAAATGTTTTATAGAAGAAAACAAGTAAATATAAAATATTTTGCAACAATTAATTCATTTATTTTAAAATATTTTCAATTTAGAAACTTATGTAAAATATTTTATGCATAATAATATATTTAGGAGTGTAGTAGCTTTTTTTTAGAAATATATTTGACTTGAAAAAAATATCAAATTAATAATTATTTTTATTGTTTTTAATATATTAACATTAAAAATAAAAAATATCATTTTGATACAAATAAAAAAATACTTTTATATAGTACATCAAAAACTCATCAGTGGTGGCTAAAATAAATTGTTTGATTAAAAGAGTTTTTAAAAAATACCATGAAACGAAGTTAGTTAACGTGTTTCCTTGTTTTTAGAGACCGACGTAGGCCTAACATGATATTTTTAACCTTAAAACAAGTTCAAAAAAAAGTTTTGTCAAGTTAGTATTATGTCTTGATTAAAATTGGATTTTAACATTTAAGTCCGTGTGTGTTATAGTTCTAAAGACTGATGTAGACCTAGTATAATGTTTTTAACTGAAAATAAAATTAATAATAAGTCAACAAGTCTTTTTAAATAGTCAAGCTTAATATTTTGTTCAACTTTATGTAGTATAAAAAAATAACAATAATAAAACAAGGATCAAGAAATATAAATAAAAAAACTAAAATTAAAAAATTATAGAGTTGTGAGACTCTTAATTCACATGGACATGATGCCAACTTGATGAAAAATCCATTAATAATAAATAACTTGCAAATAAATTTAGAAAAATAATGTGTATAGTTAATGGGATGCATGAAATGAACTTATAAAAATATATAGTTAAGTTAATTTTTCATTGTAAATGATGCGGTAAAATTGTAAATGAATTTATAAAAATATATCGTTTAGAAAATTGATGTTAGGCGTGACGAGATAAAGCACATAAAAGGAATAAAATCAGTTGGTCTAAAAGACACCATTGGATCAGGTAAAAAAAAAGGAAGGGAATAATTTGTTTCAGAGGTATTTTCTTTTTTAATTTTCTCTTTCTTTTTTTATTTGTAAAAATAAACAAATAATAATAAAGTTTCACATAACAATAATCTTAATTTATAAATAATTAATTCCTTCTATATTAGAATGATAAGAAAAAAGAAAAAGAAATCCTCCATATCATAAGAAATCATCGAATCCAAATTGAAACAACAAAAAAAATCTTTTTGATTGAAATAAATGTCTAGTATTTTGCATTTGTCAGGTAATAATCACAATTACTCTTGGTTTGTAAAATAAGAAAACTGTATATATATATATATATATATATATATATATGCAAATGATTAATTTTTATCAAACCCTAAAATCTATGGACCTCCTATAAATACAGGCTTTTGAGGTTCAAATAGCATACCATATGCACTCCAACAATTTAATTCCTCTAGCTATATCAAATTTAATTTCAAAGACATGGCTAGGATCTCTTCCTTGATAATGAAAGTTCTTGTCGCTTTCCTGCTCATCACATCATGTTGGTTGATTTCTCCTTTCCCTATCTCTTAATTATTTTTTATTTATGTTTTTTAAATTAATATTTCTATGCAGGTATTTGACATGTGAATATATTTTATTTTATTTTTATTTTTACGGTGGAGATTCATGGGAAAAGTTTCTGCAGGTGTTTCAGTGGTGATGGTGAGGGCTGCGGTGCCATGTAGGAATTTTATTGATTGTTTTGGCAAAATCCCTTGTGACATGCCAAAAATAATATATTGTAAAAATAACGAATGTGTATGTGACGATCAAGAGAAACCTCTGGCAGTCAAGAGAGAGTCATCTCCTCCTGTATAACCCAAGATCATTGAGCTTCATGTTTAATAAGAAAACTACCCCCAATATATTTAAAAGAATTGTTTTAGGGTTTGTTTGTTATTGCTAATTAATAGAGGGATTTTTGTTGTTCTATTATTTTGTCAATTTTTTATATTTTATTTTATATGAAAACCCTAATTTTAAATACAATTGCAATCTTCAAGGATGTTGTTTAATTATTCCCTAAATTAGTGCAAAAATATTTACTAACACTATTCATGAAATGTTGTTTCAAGTGATAAAAATTGATAACAAAATTAATTTGTTATAAATGTTTTGGTTTAGATGTGAATGGTTTTTTTAAAATATAATTAATGTAGAAAAATTAAGTTAATTTATTACATATAGAAAATAAATTTCTCGATTGTACAAATCATTAAAAACACAAGAATTTTTATTTTCATGGTTAATCATAATTACTAATTATTAACCAACTTTTACTTGTTCATATTAATCAATTGTTATATACTCACACATATAAACCTTTATAAATTAATATCATTGAAACCATTAAAATTTATTGACTAATTTATATACTATTTACATTTTAAATTTAGAGAACAAAAATATTATTTAATTGAGGTGAGTAATTTATGGATAAATTGAACAATTAACTCATAAAACTAAAATAAATAACAAAATAAAACTTTTTAAAAAAAATTTAGCGAAGTAACATAATTTAACCTTATCATATTTTAAAAACACAACATTTAAATAATATCGTGTTTCACAATTTCCATGACATCGGTTTTATTTATACATACATAAATACACACATATATATATATATATATATATATATATAATCCCAACAGGCAACATTCTAATAAAAAAAGATGATGATTTTTTTACTTGCATACTTTAATAAATGCACATATTAAAAGGACAAGAAACTAAATATGTATTTTTAATTTAATTTACAATGGATATTTTTTTTTCTAAAATTGGTATAAAAAATATTATTATTATTATATAGCCAATATATCATCTGAGCTTCTATTTAAACTATCAAGTACAAACAACGTATGTGATCTATATCGATCTTGCATGCATGAATCAAGTCAACTCTCTAAAATAATTGTTTTGTCCATTTAGTCCTCAAGCTATTTTAGCCATCATTAATATTTGATGAAATAACCCCCGTACTCTTTGTCATCTATCATTCCCAATGAACTTGTTTAGACCTCGTCCGTCTCTAACACATATGTCCGAAAACCACAAATTTTAAAGTACATAATCCCCCAAAATCTTTGAGATTTTGTTCTTCTGTTTGAATTTTTCAATTGAAAAATTAATAAATCAATGTTTTTTAAATATTTTTTGAATATACAGATATAAAATATATAAAATATTATTTTGATATATTTTTAATTGTTTTTTTTTAAATAATCTATACCGAATTACCAAACATAAACATTAAAAAAAAAAAAACTTTAGCGTGCGATGATGACGAGAAGAGATTTGTAAAGTCTTCAACCCAAGGCCTCGTGAGCGCGGGATCTTAGATTATATTATCAAAAGATTGATTCATAAATTAGGGTTTGGTCTGGCCTGAAGTGGAAGAAGGACCATACAAGATTTTCACCCCACACTTAAGGTGAAAAACACAACTAGCAAAAGGAAAGAAATAGTTAAAAAAGATAAAGTATAGAAGAAAATGAAAATCCACACGTGAGCATCTGCGAAATACTTAGATTTGTTAATAAGGTAGCAGAAATTTATGTGATTTCACTTACATTTCGAGTTCATTTCGCCTTCTTGTCCGCAAAACACACACAAAATCAAAACCCCCCAAAATAGAAGAAAGCTTTAAACACACACATAAAAAAGACGAGCCCTTTAACCCCATCGACATGTAAGTGAGAGAGAGAGAGAGAGCAGCAGTTTAGTTTTGTCTGAAAAATTGAATCTTGGAAATTAAAAAAACCACCAAGCGTTTCTTTTTAGAATGGGAGAGGAGAAGAAGCTCGAAGAGAAGTTAAAGGAGGTGGGATCCAAGCTGGAAACACTTCCTTCTACTAAAGATGGTGTTGTTAAACTTCTGAAGGTAAGCCCAATTTTTGAATTTTAGTAAAAATTTACTCTGTTTGTTTGCCGAGAAAAACCTAGAAAGGCAATGAAAAGAAGTGAAGGTCGGTTTGTTGGAGCTGAATTGTTGCGTTGGGGTTTGTTGCATGGGAAAATTGCTTGTAAGAAGGGCTTAAAGTTTGGAGCTTTTTTAGGTTAAGCTAGTCAAGTTTGAATTTTTTGAGTAAAGCAGATTGTTTAGGTGAACTTTTTTTTGTTTGTCTAGGGTTATATTCGAGGGAGTTTGGTTGAATTAGGGTTAGTAGCGCAACCATTTAAAAGGGTTCACCGCTCGTGAAAAATTTCGCTTGGTCGCTTGTTAAATTTGCCTCTTTTGGTCCTAAAGTGTATCCTGTTGTTGAGCTCTTCAGAATTTTGGTTTCTAGGACTGAATTGCTGTCCTCTGCTGAGGAAAGTGGATGCTTAGTGAAACAGAAAAGGATGACAAGGAAAAATCTGAATCTGACTAGATTTATGAAGCTTAGACGGGTGGAAACTTCCGGGCTACTCAGATTAACATGTCAAATATGAAAGAATTGTTGTTCTAACTTTCACATTGTTTGTGTGTTGAATCTTTTGAGATTAAAATTTATGGCTTTGATGCAAGATTTTGAATATTCTGATAGAGTTAAGGAGCCTTAATATTGATTTTCTTTTACCATCAAATAAAGAAAGGAAAGAGAAACTGAATCAGGAGCTGAATTTGTGTTGTTTCATAATGTTTTGACCTGTAAGCTACTGTTTATAAAGGTTTTTTTTACTGTATTGGACCTCGGTTTGTGTTTGGAATCTATTAATGAGATGACCCTGGGATGTGTTTGGGATCTATTAATGATTTTGAGTTTTAGGCAATAGTGTTGGGTTTTTCTATTCCCTAATGCAACAGATGTACAACCCTAGGGTTCTTGTTTGGATTTTAATGTGCTGAAAATATTTCCTTTATGGATTTACCTGCAGCAAGCTGCTACTTGTCTTTCTGAGATGGATCAGTCACCACCGGCTTCAGTGTCAGAGTCAATGCAGCCTTTTCTTGATGCAATTGTAAAGCCAGAATTGTTGAAGCATCAAGATAGGGATGTTAAGCTTCTAGTTGCAACCTGTATTTGTGAGATAACCCGGATCACTGCACCCGAAGCTCCTTACAGTGATGATGTTTTAAAGGTTTGTTTACTTTACTAGCTCAATTAATTAATAGAATTAGTTAATATACCTCATTACTGATCATAAAAGTTTGCAATTTTAATCCAATCTCAATGGTGCATATCTTTGTGCAGGATATATTCCACTTGATCGTAGGCACATTTAGTGGGTTAAGTGATACTGGTGGTCCATCATTTGGAAGGAGAGTTGTTATTTTGGAGACTCTTGCCAAATATAGGTCTTGTGTTGTGATGCTGGATCTTGAATGTAATGATCTGGTGAATAAGATGTTCAGTACATTTTTTACTGTTGCCAGGTGTGTTTTGTTCATTTTATTTTCAGAGACAGAATAAAGGGCTTACATTTATAGTGCTTCCATCTGATTTTTCTTAATCTTGAAAATTCTTCTCTGGTTGACTTGCAAAGATGGTTCATATTTGCCGCTGAAGTTTTGAAGCCATGTTCTTTTATTTTGCACTTTCACCTTTTCCATGCACTTACAACAAGTAACACCACTGGGTTATTAACTTTAGATCACTGTTCATTGCAACAGTATAAATTACAGACAATCAGTTTATAATTCCTTTTCATTATTATTGAAATTCTTGGGTGGGTGGTGGTTGTTTCATCACCCAGTGGAGTGTGCCATTGAACTTAAATAATAACTAGATTTCTTGTGTGTATTTGTGACACAAGGTTCTTGTAGAAAGCCCATACACTATTGTCTCTGTGTCTCGTCTTTCTTATAGTTTGGACACATTATATGACTATATAGTTTCTCTAATTTTTTTTTTCCAGTCCTTTACATGGCTGTTTATTGATAGCATCAAATGATCACTACCTGGATCATTGTATTGCAAATGATACGGCTGTACTTATGTCCTAATACACAAGAGGGGATGGATATTGGCTGTTTCCCTACCCCTCTCTTGGCTTTGCCCAACCTTTTTTCTTCATTATTGTTTTCATGAATTAAAGGATTCCTTGTACGAGATTTAATGGATATTGATTAGAGAACTTTGACAAATGCAGTGATGATCATCAAGAAAGTGTATTATCATCAATGCAAACAATAATGGTTGTTCTCATAGAAGAAAGCGAGGATTTCAGAGAGGATCTTCTACTTGTTATCTTATCTGTATTAGGTCGTAACAGAAGTGTAAGTACCTCTACTCTTTGCTGGTGTATGATGTGTGCTCTATAGTTATTGTCAACATTTACTCTTGCTTAGTTTTTCTTATCATGCTTTTGATGGAGCTCAGTCTGTAAAACTTGTTTTTCCAGGATATCTCCATGTCAGCAAGGAAACTTGCCATGAAAGTTATAGAGCTTTGTGCAGGAAAACTTGAAGCTGGCATAAAGCAGTTCCTCATATCATTAATGTCAGGAGATAGCAGGTTGGCAAATAGTAAAATCGACTACCATGAAGTTATATATGATGTTTACCGTTGTGCTCCTCAGATCCTATCAGGAGTCGTTCCATACCTCACAGGAGAGCTGCTGGTAATTACTAATCCAGTATAAGCTTACAATTTATCAAAATTTGCTGATTAGTTTCTTAATACATGAGGTTCAACATTTGCAGACCGATCAGCTAGACACTCGTTTAAAAGCAGTGGGGTTGGTTGGGGATCTATTTTCTTTACCTGGCTCTGCCATCACAGAAGCATTTCAGCCAATCTTTTCAGAGTTTTTGAAAAGATTGAGTGATAGAGTAGTTACCATCCGGATGTGTGTCCTTGAATGTGTCAAAGGCTGTCTTTTGTCAAATCCTTTTCGAGCAGAGGCAGCTCAAATCATCTGTAAGTCCTTGGATGGAGAGGCTTTGCAAGTTTATATAAACGATTCCCGGTTGATTTTGACCCGGTTCAATGTTTGCAGCTGCCCTTTGTGACCGACTGTTGGACTATGATGAGAATGTTCGAAAGCAGGTTGTTGATGTAATCTGTGATGTAGCATGCCATGCCTTGAATTCTGTCCCTGTCGAAACCATAAGGCTAGTTGCAGAACGTCTTCGAGACAAATCTGTATGTCACACCTTTCCTTTTTTTCCCTGTTCCCAAATTATTTCTTAACTATATACTAGTTGGTATCTATAGTGTTCTGACGTGTGCATTTCTTTTTGTTTGGAATTCCCAGCAACTTGTTAAAAGATATACTATGGAGAGAATGGCTGAGATATTCAGGGTTTATTGTGTAAAGTCTTCTGATGGCTCAATCAATCCTGGTGAATATGATTGGATTCCTGGAAGGATTTTGAGATGTTTGTATGACAAAGATTTCAGGCAAGATTTCTTGGCTTGTGTGCTAACCTGGATATATTAAAATATATAATATATATGCACCCACACACACACAGAATCATCTATTTTCCCATTCATCTGCTCTATTGAAGGCCAGGTCCCTCCTTTGCTGTCTTCATGAGCTGCAATTATCTTGGACTGCTTGTCTACACTAATGTAAATAACTTAGTTGCTTTTTACAGAAAAATGTGCTACTTTATCTGATGCCATGGCGCTTTCTTAGTACCTCCTTCTCAACAGAATATCTGTTAAACATGTTTCTAACACAGTAATCTGTTCTGCAGATCAGATACAATTGAATCTGTTCTTTGTGGCTCTCTGTTTCAGACTGAATTTGCAGTAAAAGATAGATGTAAATATTGGGTAAGAATCTTCTCTGTCATAGACAAAGTTGAGGTGAAAGCTCTTGAAAAAATACTGGAGCAGAAGCAAAGGTATGTTGAAAATGCTAGATTTGACATGGCAACTCAAGCTGAAATTGCTAAATCTGTGTTTATTTGATGAATTGTGCTCTGATTTTCAGGGGATTTCCTCTTGGTTTGCAGGTTACAGCAGGAGATGCAGAGGTATCTATTACTGAGGCAGTCGCATCAGGTTTGTAAATTTTGGAGATTAGATTATTTATATTCAGCAAAGAGATTCAATTAAGAAAATGAAAATCCAACAATTGGTTCTCATTCAAATACAGGACAGAGATACTCCTGAGATCCAAAAAAAGGTTCTGTTCTGTTTTCGGATCATGTCTCGCTCCTTTGCAGAGCCTGCCAAGGCTGAGGAAAATTTTCATATAGTTGATCAATTGAAAGATGCCAATATTTGGAAGATTTTAACAAATCTACTCGATCCAAGCACTACCTTCCATCAAGCTTGCACTGGTCGGGTAAGTGATATTATATTAAATGGTTGCGGAAAGTTTATGAGCACGGTCAATATCTGATAAGTAATCTAACAATTCAGTGTTAGCTGTGAATGTTATGAACTGTAGTCCAATCTGTGGGGGACCTATTGAGTTGACTAAAGTGAGAGTGGCCTTGCTTTTCTTAATTAGGAGTTTTTATATGTCAAGCCAATTTTTAATTAATAGTTGATGAAGCTGCATTTGCATTTTTCTTTTCCCATTTTTTTGTGGAGAATTTACTCCATAAAGAATTTCCCTTTCTTGCAGGATGATTTACTTAAAATACTCGGCGAGAAACACCGACTCTATGATTTTTTGAGCAGTCTTTCGATGAAGTGTTCTTATTTACTTTTCAACAAGGAGCATGTGAAAGAAATTCTTTCGGACGTCAACACACATAACTCTGCTGGAAATATGCATTTTACTCGATCTTGTATGGATTTACTGGTGGTAAGAACATGTCAATTATACATCTTATTGATGATGAGTTTTTTATCAACCATGTGATCTATGTTTGCACACTCATACATTTTTGTCACTCTATGGTCTTTAATGCTATTTGATGCAATTGCATCCCTTCACCCACAAACTTTTTTGTTTTTACAATTATATCAAACACAGGGTCTTTTTCTATGTGTTTGCTTGTACTGTTGCAGCTGTAGTAGGAAGCTGCAGCACTTCAGCCTTCAATTTGTTTGACAATCTTATCTGAATCTTCTTTTATTTGTTTTTTGTTCACATTTTGACTTGCACATTTTACTATTTTGCTGTGAAAAAACAAACGCCATCTATAGATTTATTTTTTTTATGAATTTTCAGATTCTTGCTCGCTTCAGTCCATTGCTGCTTGGTGGCTCAGGGGAAGAGCTAATAAATTTTCTGAAAGATGACAACGAAATAATAAAAGAAGGTGCTTTGCATGTTTTGGCAAAGGCTGGTGGTACAATCCGAGAACAACTTGCGGAGTCATCAAGGTGTGTTGCATGAAATTATTGACATTTAGAGCCAGATAATTGTATGTAAATGTTTATACTCTTCTTATTACTCACCTGCAGTGCAATTGACCTTATATTGGAGAGGCTTTGCTTAGAAGGTAGTCGAAGACAGGCCAAGTATGCTGTGCATGCCCTAGCAACAATCACAAAGGATGATGGGCTCAAGTCCCTCTCTGTTTTATACAAGGTTCCATTTTTGTCTTTGTTGGTGTCTGCATGCATTATCATTAGAGTTTTGGAATGCTCCATATGTATGTTAATACCAGCATTCATGGTATTTCTTTCTCAATTTGCAGAGACTCGTTGACATGCTGGAGGAGAAGAGACATTTGCCTGCTGTACTACAATCTCTGGGATGCATAGCACAGGCTGCAATGCCGGTTTTTGAAACTAGAGAAAATGAAATTGAAAAATTCATTAAGAACAAAATTCTAGAATGCAGTAGTGTATGCATTTGCAAATCCCTAACTTGTGCAATGATTTGGGTTGACTTGATAATAACTAGTCTTATTATTAGAGTTGCTTCTGTTTCGCAGAAATCAGAAGATAATACAAAAGCTTGCTGGGACGACAAAAGTGAACTTTGTTTGTTGAAGGTAGTTGGAGTTGTCCTTTTTTTTCCATCCTTTTGAAGATTAAAAACAATAGCCTTAATATCAGCATTTTACTTAATAATTTGGTCTGGATATAGATCACATTGCCTTCTTTCTCATGTAATTTTTAGAATATATATTATTCCCTGACCACTTTACAAATTGGATTCTATTAAAAAATTGCTTGCAGATATATGGAATTAAGACATTGGTCAACAGCTACTTGCCGGTTAAAGATGTTCAACTTCGTCGTGGTATTGACAGCCATCTGGAAATCCTTAGAAACATACTTCTTTTTGGAGAAATATCGAAAGATATTGAATCAAGGTATTATGTTTATTGCTTTTTTATTAGTTTATGGATAAACTGTTGTCTGTTCCCCCTTGGGCTTGTTAGGTTTGCAATTTCATATGTATTTTCTTTTTATCATACAGTTCAGTTGATAAGGCCCACTTGAGGCTTGCTTCTGCAAAGGCAGTTCTTCGTTTGTCGAAGCATTGGGATCATAAGATATCTGTTGATCTCTTGCATTTAACCTTGAGGACACCAGAGGTGGAGTTTTTTGAAGTGTTCTCTGAAAACATAACAATACAATTTCATTTCCAGGTTATATGTAATGAAATGATTTTTGCTGTTAGTAATCCCCTTCCTTTCCCTCTCTTCTTTCTTTTGGGTCATGCAGATTGCTTTCCCACAAGCTAGGAAATTATTCCTGAGTAAAGTTCACCAATACATCAAGGACCGGGTTCTGGATCCAAAGTATGCTTGTGCCTTCTTATTTAATATGACAGGATCCAAACCCCTTGATTTTGAGGAGGTATTTCTACTGTACTTGATTTTTTCAAACAATTGTTACCTATGGTCAAATTAACAGATACCATGCGTGCCGCCATGGTAAAATTTCTGAAGTTTTGTTGTCTGTTTTTGCATTTTACTTGGAATGGCAGGAGAATCAGAACCTTGCTGATATTATTCAGATGCTCCAACAAGCTAAAACTCGACACGTCCCTGTGCAAAGTGATGCAAATCCCTTGTCAGTTTATCCTGAATATATTCTCCCATATTTGGTCCATGCTCTTGCTCATCAATCATGTCCTAATGTAGATGAGTGCAAGGATATTAAAGCATTTGAACCAATATACCGGTACATCTAATTGCACATTTTGTTGTCTTAGATGTGCTTTTTGTAGGTTATCTCATACAATGTTATTTTATAAATAAAGGCCGCCTAGATTTTATTGAGAATGCCAGAAAACTTAGAGGGAATAACATTATTTCCACCCTTCTTTCCAGGCAACTGTACTTGATCCTTTCCATGCTGGTGCATAAAGATGAAGGTGTCAAGTTGGAAGCTGGTATCAACAAGGAGAAGGAGAAGGAGAAAGAAAATGAGAAGGAGAAGGACAATGACAAAGACAAAGACAAAGACAAAGAGACCAACTCTCTCATAGTTTCCATCTTTCAGAGTATAAAGTGCTCAGAAGATGTAGTTGATCGAGAGAAGTCAAAGGTTGGGGAAAAATGTCTCTGAGTTTGTAGTTATTGTTATCTTTTATAATCATGGGAAGGTTAAACAAAAAAACACTATCCATCAAGAACTTATAAAAATCAACTTGAAGTTCAATGAAAGCAAAATGCTAATCTTATGCATGTTGATTTTAACATTTACAGAATTCACATGCTATCTCTGAACTTGGGCTGTCAATCATCAAGCGCTTAGCTCCCAAGGAGGATGATTTACAAACCTTGCCTTCACCAGTTTCTTTGCCTCCACTGCTGTACAAAATATATGAATATAAAGAATGCGAAGATGCTGTGGTATGCTCTTCCAAAATATCATTTACCTTGTTGTAGTAAATGTATAACTGATATTGGTAAACATGGGTGGTGCCTCATCTTAGTATAACCTTATCCACTTCACTTGGATATTATTTATTTTAGTATCTGTCTCAATAGTCAATTATCAGCTCCATTAATGACGCTGTGTGCCTTTTCATAGGCAAATGAAGGGAAAACATGGTTGGCTGAAGAAAGTGTCTTGACCCACTTTGACTCGCTTAAGTTTGAAACTAATGGAACTGTAAGTTCTATTGCTTACAAGCATCTTCAGAGATGCAGTAAATATTTAGTGATAGTCTTTTGTGGCATATGTGACTTTTAGCATCTTATGGCAGTCCTTTTTGTCACATCAGGCTAGTTCAGATATTGCTGGGGATGAGGTTCTAAATGACAGTGAAAGAGAAGCTAATGAAGTGACTCTTGGGAAAATGATAAAGCAATTAAAATCTCAGGGAAATAAAGGTGGAAAAACAAAAAAGAACAAGTCTTCAGCAGCTAAAGTGAAAGATGCTGAAAACGATGTTGATATCTTGAAGATGGTCCGGGAGATCAATTTGGATAATATGGGGCTATCTAATATGTTTGAGTCAAGCAATGGGCACAAAGATCTAAGTGGGAAGATAAAGTCAGAATCAGAGCATCAAAAAGTGAAAAAAGGAAATGTTAGTGATATGACACCTGTGCCGGTACCTAAACGTCGAAGATCATCATCTGCTCATAATGCTTCTAGATTTCCCCGAAGTCTTTTAAAGGATCCTTCGAGAGCTTCAGAGGATGATTCAAGCCCTGATTTGAAAGGAAAAAAGTCCAAGTCCAAGAGCGCTGGATCTGAATTGTTGGTATCAGGCATTCAAAAGAAGAAAAATGTCTCATCCAAACTTAAAGGCAAAAGCTCTGAGTTGGGTGACAATGGCAAGGAAAATGAAGTTGGAGAATCTGACAAAGATAACCTGATGGTAAGCTTTTCTCCTTGTCAGTAAACTTTTAAAGGCACACGATAATTACTTTCTTGTAGTCATTAATTCTGTGAATATACTTCTGATACTTAAGCCTGGTGTGCTAATGGAGACTGATAAGGTCAATACAACTAATAGCCCCCAGTCTTTGACTGGTTCTATGAAGAAGCGGAGAAGAAGTGTAGCAGGGTTGGCCAAGGTTAGCGTCTTTACCTCCTTTCCATTTATACCATCTTGATTTACCATTAAACATGATCGTGTTATCATGAAACTGATTTATGTTTTACAGCTACTGGATAACATGGTGATGCTAATCTAGATTCTAGACTTTGAATGGGATATTGGATGTAATCCTAAATTTACTAGCATCCTCTAAAAGCCATTCATTACCGAATGTAATCACCTCCTTTCTCTCTACTTTCTTTACTATACCCACCCTTTCCCAATCATGTAGTTTTGACCTCACTTTTTATCAAACATTCCTCTAGCTTCCTTAAAACTTTACCCACGAATGTGCTGAAAGTTTTCTTGTGTATTTGCAAGAGTTGGCGCTTTTTTTTTTTTCTTAATACAGTTACCTTATAATTTATTTTTCTCGGGTTCTTTTTCACTCATTATTAAACTGGACAATTTCTCTGCTAGCAAATTATTGTATGCCCTCCCTCAACTTTTATTACCTTTCAGTGCACAACGAAGAAAAGTGGCATTAATATTGAGGAGATTATGGGTTACAGAATAAAAGTTTGGTGGCCCATGGATAAGAAGTGAGTATTCTACATTTCTCTTATTGTTGCGTCATTTCAAAATACTCCATTCTGCTATGTTTTTTCTTGGTGGCGTTGTTCATTGTGCAGATGCACCATTATGTATAATGTATATAGTGTTAGAATACACAAGATGTTGTCGAAGGAATTTTACAATAGCAAGAGGCTGTTGCATAACAACACTTTCTTTACTACCAATTAAGGCAGCTCCATCTAATACTTGTTTACCGTGTTTTCTCTACCTTCTGCTCTCTCTAAACCTCTCTATTATAGCTAAAAATGGGGAACATGCTTCCCTATTTTCAAGTACAGTTTCTGCCAAGAATCTGCCATAATATCAGAGCTAGATCTTTAATTTTAATATGATATCAGAGTCTTGATGATCAAATGATCACGAGTTTGAATCTCTCCACTCTCATTCTCTCTTCTAATTAAAATATAATTAAGAGTACTAGATAATGGGTGTCTGTGCAAGTTTTAAGCCCAAAGGGCTTTAACTTGAGAGGGTGTGTTTGAGAGTAATATAAATCTATATTTTGGGGCCTCACGTAACAACTTAAGCTTTTAGATGAGATTGTTCTTTTACATATAGTAAGGGGAGGATTAGGGTTTGGCTAGATATTAAAGCTCAAAACTTTTCATGATGTAATACAACAGCTTTTCTTCTCTTCAAATTAAATTTAGAAAACTTGAAGATACATTTTTGATGCATTATACTTGCTAAATTGACAGGTTTTATGAAGGCACCATCAAATCTTATGATCCTTTGAAAAGGAAACATGTGGTATGTTGTATCACTTCTCCTTTCACATATTTTGGGACTGACTGAATTAATTTATTTCTCATTTTGTGCATCATTTTGGTGATTATAGATATTATATGATGATGGAGATATAGAAGTACTCCGTTTAGAAAAAGAGCGGTGGGAGCTCGTTGACAATGGGCCCAAGCGCACAAAGGTCTTACTCTATTCAATCTCCAACATTGTTTTTGAAGCTAAACCAACTGCACTTTTATTTCAAGAAAATCTACCAGCAGTGACTTACCTTTTCCTCTGTACCATTTTCAGAAGTCAAATTCATTTAAGCGCACCCCTTCAAAGGACGTGTAAGTATCAATGTCTCATCTTCCATTGAAAAATTAGAATATTCTTCTCATATTTAAAGGTCTCATGAAAAAAAACCTAGTGGTGCTTCATAAGTTTGCTGCAATGTTCTGTTCTCTGGGACTTTTTTTTATGGCATTATGCAATGCCTGTATGTTTCTTACATGTTTGAATTACAAAAAAACTTGTCCCTTTGGAATATCCATGCCCCTCATTTGCCTAATATGTTTATTTTAACTGTCTTGCAGTTCACCTGCTCAGAAAAATAGAACATCCAGTAGTTTAAGTCAGAATAAGAAGTCAGTGACAATGTGAGTTGGAAATTTTTAATCATTGATGTAGTCGCTTACTTATGTTTCATTTTCATTCAAGCACTGTAAAATGGATTGAACTTTGTTTTCTAGTGTTAAAAAGAAAAGAACGCCATCAAAAAACTTAAAGCGTGTGCATAAAGAGCCAAAGAACAAAGTTGATTCTGATGTATCAAGCCCTGAACATACCATGGCATCTGGAGGAGATAAGCTGAAATCAGGTGAAGCTTTTTTCACGCTTTTCAAATTGATTTTGTTTGTTATATATGCTGTTGATGTACAATCTTGCATGGGCAGTATGTAGAGAGTTCATTTGTTTTCTTACTGATTCTCCATATTCATTTCATCCTCTTTCAGATGATTCTGAAGGGGATCATGCTGAAAGGTTGTCCCAGGGCATGATGGATGTCGATGAATCTGACAAGGAAGTGGTGTCAATTTCCAAAGGTAAACACTTGGAAGACACAGAGGAAAGATCAAATCATTCTGAGGAATCTGATGGAGAAGTGAAATCCAATTATGAAGCAGAAGTTTCTGAAGATATGGAAAGCATACCAGAAGATGATAAAAAAGGTGATCCCAGAGAGGAATCCCATTCAGAAGAGAAAGACGTAGATGAATCAAGTGAAGCCTTGGGAGTGGAAGTCAATGAAGACAAATCAGATTCTGAAGGGAATCGAGATGTAGATGTCAGGAAACCTAGTAGAAAATCAAAGAAGCTCCGTAAGAAATCATCAAATCCTGTCAATGAAGAGGATGCTGAAATCTCTGACGATGAAACTCTTGTACTAGCCTCTAAACCCCTGATTATTTATGCATTACAAAATTGTGTGTTATCAAGATTCTAAGTTCACTCTTGTCAAATGCAGAGCAATTGGAAGCATAAAGTAGGGAAATCAGCATCAAGACGAGCAAGGTGAGCCATTTAGGCTGTAGATCAATCTCCAGGAAATTTGCAAAGCTTTAGTTTTCATGCCCTCCGTTTAGTTGGTGTAGCTGGTGCAGAATCAAAGAAGTTGAAAGCCATTCATCGATGTAAACACACACTAATAAAGTCTCAAGCGGTTGCCTTTGCACAGATGATTGTAAAGTAACCTAAGGCCTTCCCAATGCTAAGGTAGGAATGTTAGTGTTAGTTTCCAGGACGGTGGTAGATGATAGGTTGGTGTCTTTTGTTCACGGGTTGTAGTCCTAGTGCATGTTTTCTAACCTCCTGGATTGGTAAATTGATAGGTCACTTGTATAGTTACAGTTGGGGATACTGTTGTATGTCAGAAGGATATTTATTTTGATTCTGGGAACCCATGGAATTATAAATTGACTGCATATCTTGTTACTTGGTTTTGTATGAATCTATTCTTCTCTCCTCCCTCTTCTCCTTCGGTGATATGCTAGTTCTTGTGGTGACAACACTCAGCTGCATTGCATTAGCTTTCCTCGAAAACTTCTTGTGATGACTAATGTTAGGAAGGAGCACAGCTGATGCGAGTTGGAGTTTTACTAAAAATAGAAATGTTGAAATGGCAAGGACTATTTGTGGGCACCTTAGTTGGACATTAAGCTTAGCTTGTGTCTTGAATTTCATCTACATAAGGAGGTGGTTTTATCACTCCATTGGCATCCGCTTCTTAGATTTCGTCATTTGTGGGGCATTAGTTGTATGGACAATAGTCTGTGACATACAGGCCTGAAATATTAGTGTGATCTGGCTTATGCTTCTCTCTGGGTCATTCAAAGCATGTTAGCGGCCGACTTAGCTTTGCTTTCTGCTTTGAAGCTTCGATATCTGGTGGAGTCTCACTTTCCAATTTCATGATTGGTCCTTTATCAGTGAGCCCATTAAGATTCAATCATTACAAGCTTTAATTACAACAGCCATGTGAAACTCGTTTTACATAATAATTTGCACCGACCTTGTAATATATGTATAACCATCTCTGTACCAATTCTTTATGAAAGCTTCAATTAAGATATTTCCTCCAGATTTCGATTTTAAGAATGTAATGTTGTATTCTGTATCTCATATGGGTCATTTATCGGGATACGCTTTTTTCATGCCAGAAAAAAAGTAGTTTGATGCAATAAAAAATATATATGTTGACTCCATTGTTTAAATTTGGAAAATCAAAGAAGAGATTCATAACTTTTTAGCTATCAGGCCAGACCCTACTCTAACATTATCAATCATCAATCTCTCCAAGCTCTACCAACAAGAAATATAACCAAAAAAGAAAAGAAAGAAACTTGCTACTGTAAATAACAAAAATGAAAATGCATGTAGGCCAATGATGGTCAAAGAAATAAAGGAGGAAAAATTGAGGAAAAAGCAAGAGAAGACTGGTCAAAAGGCTCACGCTGCATGCTCACTAAAAAGGTACATAGAAGACAAGACATGATGGTCACAGTAAATGAATCCAAAAGACCAAAATCCTCAAACTTGACCATAAATTAAAGCAACAAATAATATAAAAAAGGGGAAAAACATTTGTTTGACCTGGTTATAAATTCTGTTCTTAAGGTTGTTTTTGATACGCTTGAAAATGAAACAGAAACCCAGCACACATGAAGAAGCATGAGCTTTCAGTTTGCTTGCATTCACTGTAGTTTCCATAAATAGAGTTGTAGCACTTCACTTTCAGTTATTGCATGGAGGAATAGGATTATCTTTGCTTAACTTTATAAGTTGTTGCTTTGTAGGATTTTGTTAGTCTGTTTAAAGTTTAAACTAGTTTAATAACCCACCAAACCACACTAAACGCTGCTGCTGCTTTTATCTTATTTACCTTTCGTATCTCTCCTTCTTTGAGATCTCAGGCTAAGCTGTTTCTGCTTCTCTTTACCCTTCTTCAACAGAGGCAAGAGGTCCCTTTTCTCTCTGGACTTTGTTCCCGTGTTCAGGGCTTAAGCAATTATCTTCTTTTTTTTTGAACTTTTCTGCCATTGGAAGCTGTCTTAAAATCGTTATTTGATTTCTATTTGGGTTTTCTTTCTATGAGAGGGTTAAACTTAAAAAAATGCTTTCTTTCTGGAATCTAGATAAGAAAGATGCGTTTTTCCAGAAACTGGGTTTTGGCCCTAATTTATTGTTGTTTCATGGGTTCTTTTTTCAGTTGTTTTCTCTCCTTTTGACTCTTGTAAATGCAAGAGTTTGTTTGGATTTTAATCCTTCATTTATAACTACTTTGAGGTTTTAGAGATTGTCTTCTCATTGAATTAATTTGGATTCCTTTTGTTTTGTGCTTTGCAGTGTTGTATCTTTTTGAAATTTTTGTATCTTCTTACATCTAAGCAATGAGGGAGCAGTTAGGATTGCTAAAAGTTACTGTTGTGCAAGGGAAAAAATTGGTTATCAGGGATTTCAGGACCAGTGATCCTTATGTAGTCGTCAAGCTGGGCAATCAGGTGATTCTAGGCTCTATAATTCTTGTTTCTATGCAGTAAGTGGTTGTTCTATGTTTGATGATCATAAATGCACTGATATTGGTTGCTTTATGGGACACTAATTCGCTGATGTGATAAACTTCTGAAACCTCATAGACAGAAAGTTCATGGCTTTGCCTTCTGGGTCAACTGAATTTAATATCCTATCGAGTAGATGGATATAGTCATAGTATCCCCTGTCATTAAAATGCTGTTGATCTAGTCCCATTTTGTCTCTCCTCTCTGGTCTTTGATTGGAGTTTTATCAGCCCGATTTTTCTTTACTGAACTTATTTCTCCTCTTCAGTTTTTGTTTTTCGTTTTATCAAATTTGTAGACTCAACTATGCTACCTTACTGACTATTTCCTTCCTGCATCAGACAGCAAAGACCAAGTTTATCAATAGTTGTCTTAATCCAGTATGGAACGAAGAGCTAAGTTTCTCACTCAAAGAACCCGTTGGAGTTCTAAGTTTGGTGAGTTTTTGAATTCTTAGATATTTATGCTGCTAATACCTTCATTGTGTTCAACTTGCAAGAGTTATCTCAATCGAATAGGTTGTTTCAAGCTATAATACAATTCGGCTGTTTCTTCCTTGTCTTTGTCAAACCTCGAAATGGTTTCATGTGATGAAGGAATATTGATCACTAAGTATTAACTTCAAGCGGCAACAAACATAAGTCATTTTAATCATTTGGTGTTGTAAATAGGCTTCCTTGATTTTCATTTACTCTTGTCATTGAGGGGGGGAAACGTGGAGTAGGGCAAACGATAATCGATGAGTTTTCTTCTTGTCAAGCCAAACCAATAGATGGAACTATTAGAAGTCGGTGAAAGTGATGGACTCATTCTGAGGGCAACCTTTTCTCTGGGATTTAATCGCTGATTTATAACCGGTGAAGCAGCTTAAGATGCTAATTGGTAACATTGTGAATAAAAATCTCGATTTCTATAGCATATGATTAGTTACTTTCTTGCTCTTGTTGCAGGAAGTATTTGATAAAGACCGTTTCAAGTCAGATGACAAGATGGGACATGCTCACCTCAACCTTCAACCAATTGCATCTTCTGCTAGATTGAAGCAGTTTGCCAAGGTTTCTTCTGCCGAGACAATTTTAAGGAAGATTGTTCCTGATACTGACAATTGTCTTGCACGTGAAAGCTCAATTAGTTGCATAAATGGTGAAGTGGTGCAGAGTGTTTGGTTGAGGCTCTGTGCAGTCAAGTCGGGGGAGATAGAACTAAAGATTAAGTTAATTGATCCTTCTGTTGCTTGATTTAATTGCAAACCACGTAAAATCTTGTGAAGCCATAGTGATTGATTTACTGCTGTTGAGGCTGCAATGAAGCCTGTCTTTGTAGTAGATTGTGCTACAATATCTTGTTTCATGGATGACCATGAAAATATTACTAATACTAGATTGAAACAGATTAATAAATCCACCCCAATTACTATAAGAGAAACCATGCAATCTTAACTCTTGATATTTCAAAAAATTAACACTAAAATTGTATTAAAAATCCAACACTAAAATTGTATTAAAAATCCAATTAAGTCCCTGAATTTAATTTTCATATAGATTCGTTCAATAATCATTTAAATTGACCTTGAATCTGCGTTGTTTTTTTAGTTTTGAGTATAATGGGATCTGGCTCATAATTTTGTCCAAAACTTCATTTTAATTCTTCTATATATTTGAAACCCTTTTCAGTCTATTTTTACTAAGTTGCTAATTTTTTTATTATTATTTTTATTATTTTGTTTTTATTTTTTGATTTTTTTATTATTAAAAAAAAGGGAGTTTTTAGGGAAAAATTGAAAAATGAGTTATGACAATGTGGATGATTTATTTTTTATATAGTAAGGGTATGGTGGAAGACTTGAGAGTTGTTGCTTTTACTATTTTTTAAGTTAATTGTAGAACCTCTAAGCTTGTTGAAGTTTTGCTTTGTTTTCTTGTTTTTACCTCCATTGTTGTTCTATGATTTGGCTCTAAAAACACCCTTTACACATCCTTCTTGCCTCATAAACCTTCTTTGTTCAATTCTGCTAAGGTATTGCTTGACTTATCTTTTAAGTTTTTCAAAGATGAAATTATAGCCTCAAACATTTCAGGAATTGTGACCAGGATCTTTCGAAAAACAGTACCAATGAGTCTTACGTTGTTGACAATGCCAAGAAGTCTTTCATTATATTTCTTGGTTGTTTTCATCTTTTGCATATCAAATTCTTTGATCAAATTTAGCACTTGCATCTCTTCAATCCTCTTATTTTCTTCGCAGTCTTGCTTTAAAAAATCCTAAATTTTCTTAGCTGTTTTTAGTGTCATTATTCTAGTCAGAATGATGGGTGAGACTACTGCAAACAAAGTTGCTCTTGCTTTTGATCTTCTTTGCTTCCTCTCTTGTGATTTTTTATCTATACAACAGCTCGATTGTCTGGCAGGGATGAAATTTTATATGCTTATTCAACAGCTTCTCACAGATCATTAGCGTCAAGATAGACTTCCATTCTAATAGCCTAGACTTGATAATTTGTTCGATCAAACACTGGAGGAGGTGCAATTGCAGTGAATGAACCTTCTGAATCCATCCTGAATAGGTTTTTGTTTTTTTTTGTTTCAGAGATAGCTGATAAGTGTTTAGGAATTCTGCTTGGGCTCACTCAATCTGGTGAACATATAGAATTACCCACAGGGGAATCAATTTTTTCTTTTATCCCCCAAGCTTTAAGGCCATGCATGTAGCATCGTCCAATTGATCTTAAGGCCATGGAAGAGTTGCCCTCGCAACTTCTGAAAACACCTAGATTCAGTGTAATCTCCTGATCCCACCTACCTACAACCACAACCTCACGTCTGCTAGAATATTTGAGTGCTTGCAAGATGGTAACTAGACCTTGTAGAAAGTCAAAATCAAGACAGCTTGTAGCAACTAGCATAGCATTTAAAGGCTCTTCTTCTTCCTTTTTTCTGATCCATACCATGTTTGAATCACCTTAGTTATCGAAATTATGGATAATTTCTTGAAGCATTTAGGGTTAATTTATAGATGTCCTATGTAGACTCAGGACCTTGTGAAAATGAAATAATTAATTATACTTGTGAAAATGAAAATTATTTTATAATTTTCTCAGATTTATTATACTTATATTGATCTATATACGTGCGTAAAAATAATTAATTCATGATTTTTTTTTATTGAATATTGTTTGTATGATCAAAATAAATATGAGATTTATTATACTTATATTTATCCATACTTATATTTTATCTTTGGAATTTTAATTATTAATTTTTTTTATGAATATCTATTTTAATCTTTATGTAATTAAAAACAAATAGATTTTAAGAAATACTCCATGACAGCGTATATGCATTGTAATAATGCTAATTATTTTATCAATAATTATTTACAGAGCACAGAGATATCTGAGCTTATTGGGACACGTTCCATGAATCATTTGATTCTTCAATTCCTTAAGCTTTTTTGCTAATGGTCCACCACATCATTTGGGCTAAAACCCACATAGTGGCATCACATTATTGGGTCCAAAGCCCACACGATGATGCCAATACTTTTTGGGCCATGGCCCAAAAAGCTACACCAAGTCTGACCCAACTAGGTTCTCTCCTCCTCACACATCTTTCAACATACTTTCTAATATGCACAAGCTTCAACATTTCCCAGGTTACAAGTAGCCACAACGCGCCATCCATGCAAATAAGTTTTTTTTTTTTTCCTTATGTTTTTTAATCAATGATTATTTCTAGTTAATATATCACTAATAATCATAAACCTCTCCATCAATAATAATGCAAGGTTCTACAACAATAAGCACCAATACTTCCATCAATCAATTGCTGTGAATTTGAAACCCTTGTGTTTAATGGTATAACTTGTCCGTGTACGTGCGTGTGCATGAGAGAGAGAGAGAGAGAGAGAGAGAGAGAGGAGAGCTCCTTTCCCCGTTGAGTGCTCCCTTGATCATATGTGCATCTTGCAAGGACTTTGCCTTCTTCTTTTAGAGCTCGTTTTCCTTCGATCTTTACATGTCAGACAATCTCTTCCGGTCTACCTTGTGTTCATTGCTATTCTTCCTCTCACAAAGGTTCACTCTCAGAAACACCAGGTACCTGCTATATATACATAGGCCCTCCGTTTGCATGTATTAATCCTGGAAACTCATCTTGATCTATATATAGCCATAGCAGATATCAGCACAGAGTCCATTATAATCTCTTCCTGTTAGTAGCTATATATTTCTTACTCAAGTGCTAATTAAACTTGTCAGGATTCAGGAGTGATGCGGGATAATGCATATACCTCAAATTAATATTAATTACATTCAAGTAATGTCCATGAAGGTCATTTTATGTAATGCTGTCCATTGCCTGCAGATACTGAATATAACCGATCTCATCTCCCTTCTCCTCATATATCCATGAAAAAACACAGAGCATATCTTAAGGAATTTGAATTGCTCAGGTACATGTCACAGTCGACATTCATGATAACATGACCATTGCTTATCCTCGACGACACCCTTACCTAGTCAACCAGATATTGTGAAAGACTGTTCTGACCAAGGACTGCAAATTAACAGAAACAAGCACAACAAAATCACACGCTTCATGGAAAACATCATCAATTTACCAGTGCAATATTCATGGCTCCTGCTTTGAAGTTGTGATCGTATTGAGGTCCCTTTTCTCGTGACAAGTATTACCAAGGTTGGCAAACGTTGTCCCACATTATCCATGGCCCGTGGGTCTCTCCCGTCGATTAGTATATACAAAACCAGTCAATTCTATGAACAAACTGTTTTCAGTATATATGTAAACTCATTCTCTGGAATTAGAAATGATGAAGATAAAGAAATCTTGAACAATAATTTCAAAGAGAGGAAGATAGTACATTAATTGTTTCCCATCTCTCACAGTAAAACAAGCAAATTAAAATCACATTTGGAGGGAAGGATGGCAATTTGATGTACCGGGCTGGTAGACATAAACGGTTCCGAGTGTCCGGTGAGGAAATGATATTACTAGATGGGCATCTAATATAAATAGAAATAGAATACGTAGATGGTCTAAAAAATACTTTTATTAATTGGTAGGATAGATTGAGGTACAAAATTTTTTTTTAAACAATTAGATTTAGTTAGCTTTTTAAAATTATGATAATGAGAAATTTAATTGTTAGATCAAGTTTAATATTTTATCAATAATTCTACAAGTAATTTTTCTTAGATTAACCAATGGATCACTGAATGGATCATTGAATATTTCATAATTGTATTTTGAGCATTAATGCTGTAGTTTGGGTTGATTTTATTATTTTTTCTGTGTTTTTTTGGATTTTATATTTTAATTTAATTTTTTGTGTTTATTTCTTTTATATTCTTAATTGTTTTTTAGTAGATGTAGGGTTTTATGAGCTATTTAAAGGTTTGTACACCTCTTAAAAGGATAATCACCATATATTTTATTTTTATTAAAATAGAATTATAAATAGGTTTTCTGGCCTATTTAACTTTCTTTGCTTATTAAATGTTATGTGTGTTTTTTTTATATATATATTTTGTATTATTGTAGTCCTACTTGGTTTACACTTGCATCACAATTTCACCCCACCTCGCAACACAGATTTCATTAAATCAGATTGGATCCAATTTTTATTTGGATTGATTGAAGTGGAGGCAGATAAAATCCGACATTAAAACATTAAAATTAAATGTTTTTAAGAATATAAAAGAAATATACACATACTTGAGCTACAACTTTGACCAGCTTACTCTTTATTTTTCATGCTTAATTAACACACAAATGTAATTAATTAAGACAGCCTCCAAATAGCATACTTGAGCTACAACTTTGACCTACTAAAAATATATCCTAACCCTTCAATTTCCTTTTTTTTCTTCCAATTTCTTATCTTTCTAAATATGCCCTCTTCTTAGGGGATCAGGTAAGGTTTACACAGGTGAAAGTTGGGCTAAAATTGTCTATCTGAAATAAAATTCTATTTTTGTTAGGCTGTCAACTTTGACCATTAAATCCCACACAGAATTTGTTGTCTTTCCCACCAAAATAGTAGATGAGTCTACAATGCAAATTGCAAAATACATGTTTTTCGCCTTTATGTTTTTTTTTTTCCCTTTCAAAAAAAAGAAAGAGAAGCCTGAAATTTCTTTGGGGAGGGGGGTGTTTTCTTCTTCAAGATACAACATTTTTAAGGTACCTCTTGTTTTGTTATGTGCTCATTTTAGTCCTTCTCATGTAGCATTATTGTTTTTAGCTTGGAATATTGAACATTGTTCTATGTCCTTCGATTGACATGCTGGGGTTGGATTAGTTTCCTAAAGGGTGTTAATTATGTCATTAAAGTCTTGATTTGCAAATGATATGATGAGCTTTGGTTGATCATGCAGATAAGTTTTGAAGGACAAATTTTGAAGCAAAAAGATGGTAAACATCAGGGGAGCAGATCAACAAAAAGGTTCAGCATCACCAAGGGCAGAGGTGGGAGAGATTGACACCAAGAAGCCATTTCAATCTGTCAAAGCTGCGGTTAGTTTATTTGGAGAAGTAGCTCTCAAAGGGAAACCTGCTGTCAGGAGATCAAGGCTTTCTTCAGAGGTAAAATCCAATGCCAAGTTTTGCAATGCAATTGAAGATGATTCCTTGTTGATATCTTGATGGATAAAATTTTCATATTTTCTTTGTACAAGTTTTAGGGTATGTTTTGATCAATGGAGAACATATAATGTCATGGTATAATATTGGGATGTTTTTGAAAATCTCCAAGCTTTAGGGTGTGTGTGTGTGGTGTATGAGTTTGGTCAAGGTGGTGAAGAAAAGGTTCAAATTTGTGATTGAATGTAAAATTAAACCTTTGGTTTTCTAGAATGTGATTGACAAGGAGACACAACTTCTACTGGCTCAAAGAGAAGTAAACAGGTTCAAGAGGGTGCTGCAGAGTGCCGAAACTACAAAAGCTCGAGCGAATTCTGAACTTCAAAAGGCGAAGAGAACATTGAATGATTTAACCACCAAGCTCAAAGCTGTAGATGAGTCCAAGAAATCAGCAATAGAAACTGCAGAAGCGGTAAAAGAAAAGGCTAGGCGACTTGAAGAAGCAAAATCCCAACAACTCGTGGGGAATGCAGCTCGAAAACGGGAATTGGATGAGGCAAGACAACAGTACAAGATGGCTGCTCGTGAACTTAATGCTGCAAAGCAACAAATCAACAAGATCCGACAGGATTTTGATGCAGCATTGGAGTCAAAATCATCTTCGTTCCAGCAGGCAGCAGAAACTCAGCGTTCGGCAAATATGAACAAAGAAAGGGTTAGTGAGCTTTCGAAGGAAATTGGAGCTATGCGGGAATCAGCTCAACAACTGAAGATTGCTTCTGCACAAATTCAAGAACAGCAGGAAAATTTAGTGGAAGAAAAAGATGCTCGCATACATTTTTGTAAGGCTGCCACGGCAGAAGCAGAAAAGAACTTGGAGATTTTGAAGAAAGAATATGATCCTGAGCTCACAAAGAATCTTGAGGCGAAGCTCGCAGAAACATCAGCAGAGATTGAACTTTTACAAGAAGAGATGAAAAAGGCCCATGCCTTCGAAATGGAAAAGGTAAAGGTTTTAACCATCGAGTTCAATGAAGCAACGAAGGCACTGCAAGAAATTGCCACCGAAGAGAGTTCTCTTCGACATATGTTGACATCCCTTACAGCAGAATTGGAAAACGTGAAGACAGAGAAAATTGAATTGCTGGAGAAAGAAATAGAGAAAGAATATGCTGCAATGGAAAAGGAAACTGAAAGTGCTAGAAGAGAAGCCGAAGAGTTGAAGAAGAAAGCCGAGGAGATGAGGAAGAATGCTGAAGAGCTGAAGGAAGAAACAAAAAATGCCAGATTACTGGCTCAAGATGTGGAGGGAAAGCTAGAACTTGCTCTTAAAGAGGCTAAAGAAGCCAAGGAAGCAGAAAAGAAAGCTCACGAAGATATGAAGACATTATCTGAAAGAGAGAGCATTCAAGATCAAGATTTCGGCAACAAGATCAAACTTGCACCGGAAGAGTTCGGGAGTTTGAAAAAGAAAGAGGAGGAATCAGGAAATATTGCAGATACAAAAGTGGCTGATGCCATGGCTCAGATAGAAGTAGTGAAGGCAAGAAATAAAGAGGCAGAAAAGAAATTGGAGGCAAATTTAAAAGCAATTGAAGAAATTAAAGAAGCAACTGACATGGCTTTGAGGTCAGCAGATATGTCAGAGGCTGCAGAAAAGACCCTCGAGACTCAACTCCAGAGGTGGCGTGAGCAATCGCAAACGATGGTGGTAGCTTAAAGTGCCTTCAAGATGGTAGAACATTCAAATGAGTCATCGGGATCGCTTCCATTAACTCTGCAACTGAAAATCAGATCTAGCAGATTATTCAGATTAGTCATTGGGATTCAAAAGTACATGTTTGGTAAATCCTCGGTATGATTTCCCCAAGCTGATGTGTTTACCAACCAGAAAACCTTGTCTACATGAGTTGTTGTCATGATGTATTCTCTATCATATGAAACCAATTCTGGGAGGGAAATAAATAACTAAAGATTCATTCTTGGGCAACCATATACCTGTCATCATATGCAATTTGAGCATTTCTGGGGGAAGAAAGGTATTTAGATTCAACATGTTTCTCTCTATGACTATTATCAATGTAAGACTTACAAGCTAAAAATTACAATTCTCCACTGCATTCCTACACCATGTCAGGCTGGGGCCGAGCTTTATACCGATCACCCAGCCAGAATATCAGATTACATGCATAGCTTTAAGTTTTCCCCTGCCATGTAAAGGTAACATGGTCGACTACTATTACATGCATTTCTATTGTATACTTGTAACAAAGTCCTCAGGCATCAAGAGTTAAGATCCTCTGCTTAAATCACGGGCAATGCGTAGTTCTGTGGTCAGAGTCGTCATTGATTTTGAGGCCATTCAGGGGCCCAGAAACCCCATTCCTTTTCTCAAAATTATGCATCTGGGATTCAATTGTTTTAGCTATCTCCATTCCTTCGACAGCTGGTTCAGGCAGATCCACGTGGAAAGACCCTTGTTTGATTGGTTGAGAAGGTTCACTCTCTAAAGATTTCTGCTTGACGTAGTTGTATAGCTGTTGATGAAAGGGATGATCCAAGGAAAAGCAGTTGTCATTTGCATACCCAGAATGTCGAGATGATCCAGACCCTTCTCTTTTACAGAAATGTGGAAGAGATGCATAATCCATTATCTACATTAAACATGCTCATCCAGCTTAGTCCATAAGATATGGTGTGTAATGATCATCGAAAAGCGTGGCCATAAAGTTGTTGAAATTTACTAAATCAACTGTAGTGAATTAAGAACAACCAGCAGTCAAGTTTCCAATATTTCAAGAATCACGGTTCACAGAGAAGCCATCGTTACCTTCAACAGCTCATCTCTCCCGTTTCCAGACAACACCTGAATTTTTTTTCTTGTCCTCTCCTGCAGCAGAGGCTTGACAACCTAGCAAAAATTCAAATGTTGAAATGGTGCTTATAACAAGGTCCTTTCAATATTTTCACAGATAAAACATTCTTCTACTCAATCTTATCCGAGATGATAATTTGCACCAGCACATGAATACTTATTGGAAAAGGTTAAAAAGCAAGGATATTCAACTGCAATGAGAGAAAAAGGAGGCTTACCTTCCAACAAGCTGAAAATACATATGGGGCATTTACAATGTAATATGTATGTGTTTTCTCTGGGTAGTTCAAGTCATCAATAGTTGAAATGAGGGTCACCATCTGCAGTAACATTAAAAACAGACTCGGTCAACGTGACGTGATGCATAAGTATTTTTGCACTATATCCACCCTTTCAGAAATGTGATAGTGATAAAGATTCACCACAATATACTGGTTAGAGGTTTAAAGTAAGAAAAAGTATCAGTGAGTTGGCTGAAATTCCTGGTTCAAGCAACCCACCTAGCATAATAGCTGAAGTTGAATCATCCTCTGAATAAGAAAACTACATAAAATAATATAGACTGGACTGATGAAACGGGTCCTATGAACAAAACAAACTAGCCCAGAAAGTTATACCTTTATTTGGTTCAGTGCTGAAAGCTTTAGGCCAGACATATCCAAAACCTTTACGCCGGTTGTTATTGGTCGCCCATACTTTTTTGATGCGGTAGGCTACAAAAAAAAATATGCAAGTGAGAAAAATCACCTTAAGAACTCAGAAGTAGGAAGTTGCCAAACTCAAATACTCACCAAAACAATGCGGTCCCGATATTCATTGATTTGAATGTGAGACTGCATATAGTAGTGGACCTGTAATGAAATAAGACAAGTAAAATACTGAACTCTTGAACACTCACAGAATTAAGATTTAATGTCAAAAGGTTACTAATCCAAACATTAAGATTTATACAGTGAGGCATAGCTAAAGGATTTTATAGCAATACTTACAGATGCTTTGTCATATGTGCTGAGCCCAACACCATGAGCAAATACAGGAAGCCCCTGAATAAGATGACAAAGGTTGCAAGAACATTTGAGATAAATTCTTTTGTGTGATATAAACAATATTGTTTTCTCCATTGCGCAAGATGCAGCAGGGTTTTTAAAAGGTTATAAACTAGGATTAAGAAACCATAAACAAGACAAATATAAGCATAGAATAAGCACCTCTCGGGAGTAACCTGACATTCCTATGAGATGGGAATCACGCACTGCTCTGTACAAATCAGTTGGAACTATGGGTTTCTGCATTTGGGAGCGGCATCCAGATTAGAAGTGTAATACGTAAAAGTCTTAGACACATTATGAAGAAGCCTCTAACTAATACACAAACATCAAACTTCTATTCCATCTTGAGAAAGCTAGGAAGACATAAACATAAATGTGGGACTTGATCTTAACAAAAGCTTACCATTAATATATTGTCGATCTCATTGTGTACCCTCCAGTTCAAACAATCCAGTAACTGCAGCATCATACACATATCATCTCAGGTGAGTGAGATTAAACTATTTTTATCACATTTAAAGAACTTAACATTGAGATCCACAGGTCACTTCGACCAGAGTTGCTGCTAACCATTTTATGGGCTTTGGTAACATTCCATTCTCTAGCTTTTAGAAAACGCGCCAGCGTTTCAGCTTGATATCCTTGATGGACAGTCTGCCAGATCAAGAAACAATAATTTAGATAGTAAGAAACTGTAATTTACAGAGATTTGATAATGAAAGTGCATAACAATCCAAAGAAACCAAAACATAAACAAATCTATGATGACACAACATAATGGCAACAGAGAATTTTCACATTCATAACATATGCCATTTATAGACTTAGTTAGGTAAAAGAAAGGAATTATAAACAAACCCAGTAAATGAGTTTAAGCCAATTAGTTGTCAGTCAAGAAAGATTGTTTCTACCAACCCCAGATAACGGCTCGAATCAGAGCTTCTCATCAATCCAAGAAGACATCAAGCAATGAAATGCCAAATTCAACACACCCAGAAGCCCAATAAGCATCCTTTTTTCCTAGATCAAACCTTACTAGGACTGCTCACCACATTTTTTTCCTTAATTTCTTTTGAAGCTATCACCTTAATAACAACATCCAAGATTAAACATCATAGTGGCATTAAAAAAACATGAAAGATGAACATCTATGAAAGAAGAGTAAATCAAGGCTGGAAAAGGGAATAGTGGATCAGAATCACATTCTGCAGCTGATAACAACAGAATTACATGATTCACTGTTATTTACATAATTCATCTAATTTCAACATCGAAAAGACTTGAAAAATCTTGACTCCAAGTTGAAGAGACGGATCCCATAAAGAAGAAACAAAGATAAAGAGCAGAAACAATTGCAAACCTGATAAGTTCTCTTCAATGGCTCCTCAACTGCCATCACATTTTGAAATGAATAAGCACAATTGAAAACAGTAAAGTTAAGCAATGTTTTCAAAAAAGTGAACAAGTAAAAGGAGATCAGAACTGAACCTTGATCCATCAATGCCTTAAACTGGTTGATTGCATCCTGTGAAACAGTCCCCATTCTTTCTTTCTTCTTCTCCTGACAGAATTACCAGGACAAGAAGAAAAGCACTAGCAAATAACCAAGGTTAGACAAGCACTGGCAAATAACCGTATTGTTTATCACTTCGCAAAATAAATCCTAACACTTGATTTGGAAGATTATTAACACTTGAACAAAGGTTTTTAAGGTACCGTATTGTTTCAAGTAGTATTAAAGAACAGGACTTTAGAGGTCAAGAAAGGAGGGTTTACGAGTAAAAGTCCATATCCCACCTAGAAAATGAAGCTCTGAAGGTATCTATCTCTATGGCTTCACATGGCACCACACACAAGTATGACCCAACATTTTTGTCCTTTTGTGACATTAATGACGGAAGAAAGTGAAGGGAAAGCTCCTTAAAATTCTCCTCTTTAACTCATTTTTTGGCTTTTGATTTTTCATTTCCTCTCGAGTTACTGCTTTAATTTCACCACCCATTGATTTGGACAGGTTTCCTAGTGTGACCATGAACACACTTCCATCTATTTTGAACCAAGTGATTTAGCTACCTAACACCTGGTCTTAAAGAAAAATTATCGGTACAAGATCACCAAGTCCTCCAACCTTTACACTAATTTTCATTAAGGTCTCTTAAGAATTATTTTCCAACTAGGTCCCCCGTCATAGCAGGTTAACCATGTCTTCCGTCTAGAGCATTGTTATAAAACCTGACTCGACCTAGCAGATCATCTGGGTATCTGCTATTCTAGGATCTAATTTAGAATAATGCAGTTATTTATTAACCAGGGTTAATCCATGATATGGATCTCGAGATGAGTTACGAGTTGGGATGAATTTTATAACTTTGATGGATAGAAAGCTCGTGTGTTTATGAAAATTCACTAGAGGAGAGGAGGGAGTCACTTGATGATTTATGATAGGATGAAACCTAATTGAGAGAAAAGGAGATCTTTAGGGATCAAATTGAGAAGTGGCTTATAGAATAGTGACTTTTATATAAATTTGTCAACCACTTTTCTTTATTTGTCTTTGTGCCTGGTAGGGTTGAATCATTTATGGCTAGCTGGCGATCAACAAAGTCGGCATGGACAATATAGTCAGTCTACCCTTGGAATCTAACTAGACTAGAATTCACAGAACCAAAGACAAGTACATGGTCTATCCTGTCTCCTGTGTTTTGGTTGCGGTATTGCATTGAAATACGTAAGACTAGTTCATTTGTCTTAAACATGTTTTTAAAGATTATTATAACAAAAATCTTAAATTTATTTTGATAGACAAAATTAAAAATTATAACAACTCTGACAAAAAAAATTAAAGAAACAAATAAAAAATATAAAAAAACCAAACTGAAATAAATATTATTATTATTATTTAAAAAAATTATAAATTTGATTTGAAGGATAAAATTAAAAACTATAACTACTACTACTACTATTATTATTATGAGAAATTGTAATTGAATGACTAAATCGAAAAAAAAACTTTTATAAAAGAATAAAAACAAAATTAAAAATTAAAAAAATGACGTATAAAATTAAAAATCAAGGATAATGATGTACTTTAATTGTTAGAAAAGGAAAAAAAAAAACAAACGACCACCGGTAATAATCTGACCACCATACGCCTGCATGTGTCACGTTATGTGGAAGAGAAGACGATTGCACATCCAATGAGACAACAAATAGCCAGATTTGGTCACCGGAAGGCGTCACATGCGCCACCTAAATGGTGCGAAAATACCAAAACATCTCCATGAACCTGTTAATTATACAAAATACCTGTGTAAAAATATCAAAATACCCCCAAAGACAAAACTTTTTTTTTGTCTTTTATAAGATTAAAAATGTGTTTTCACTGTACATGGATCATGAAAAAACTGTAAACATCTTTGTTCAGCAGCTAAACAAATTTTTTACCTTAGAGGCAAATAAATATTTTTTCTGTTAAGAAGTTTGTGAAAAATAAAAAAAACTCTTAGTTAATATTTATAAATTTTATTGATTTGGGGATAAAAGATTATTTTAACTATATAAAAAAATATAAAAAAAACATACACCCCGAACAAAATAAACTTGTTCATATCTCAGCATCCACACATTTCTTAAAAAGGGCATCCTTCAAAGCAAAAACAAATGGCAAGGTGCAAGCAACTTCAAAAGCAACTTCAAAAAAAAAAAAAAAAATATATATATATATAAGATTTGAAGATTATTAAAAAAAGAAAAAAAAAACATTTACTACATCTCTATTTTAGTTGTAACACGTGGAGTTAAAAGGACGTATTTGTTTTTTAGTTATAATCTGTTTTTCAAATATATTTTTTAAAATATTAAATTAGTATTTTTTTTTAGTGTATTTTTTTATGATTTTAATGCACTAATAAAAAAAATAAAAAAAATATTATTTTAATATATTTTTAATTGAAAAACAACCTATATCATATTAATAACAAAAACACCTATAGAATATAAATAATCCAAAGCAGTTAGGTAAAAGTGTGTAATAAACAATTAACAAAAATCATTATTAGACTAATTTAATACAGCCATACCATTGCTGATAGTAAGTCCACAAAAAAAGCATGCGTGATTACATACTTTGAGTGTTCATTCAACTAATCTACGCATTATGTCAATATATATATATATATATATATATATATATATATATATATATATATATATATATATATAATCTATGAATTTATTTACTCATACATTATTATATAGGCCATAGGTCCATTCGTTAATTATATACAAGCTGTGTCATTGTTGACTTAATTTATGGATGAGTTGATAAGCCTCTTTTTAGTTATTAAAGATTTTCTAACATGGAGTTTTTGTGTCATCTTGTTTTTCGGTATTAGTTTTCTCGATTTAAACCTTTGTTTTCTCACAAAATCTCTTTTAATTTAGAGTTTAAATTCAATTCTTATAGAGAAATAATTAAGTATTATTTTCTTAGTTGTTGGATCTTACATAAGAAAGCACTAAATAAGATGAAGATGTTGGAATCTTATGAGATTTACTGAAGAAAGTTAGAAAAACAATAAATCTTTAAAAGATAAAGAATTGATCATTAACAATAACAAAGTTTGATAAACAAATAAGTAAATTTCTTTGAATTTAGATTCGAGTTTGAATATAAATAATTCAAAACATGTGCTATGGATATTCATCCATATCCCTAATCAAAAAGTGATAAGAATTCTCTCTCCTATTAAAATAATATTTTTTTAATTCTCTTTCCTTTTTATATTTAAGTTTTTCTATACCGTAAGTTTGAAAAATTTTATGGCTATCAGGAAGTTACTAATGATTTTCTATTAATTACTTTTTAAATTCACTTTGAAAAAAAGAGATGGATATAAAAAGAGAGAATAAAATACATGACTCCCTAAGAATAATAAGAATATCTCAATATATGATTTATTTCTCTTACTTATATTTATTTATTTATTTAACATAATTCTAAAAAATAACTAATAAAATATTATTAATTACTCTTCAATTACCAAAAAAACTTCTTGCATAAGTATTCAACTTAATCATCCTAAAATTTATCCTTGCTTATTACCTTACAAAATTAGTTTTACTAGTAAGTGATATTTAATTTGTAACAGCCCGGCCCAACTTGCCATATATTATTCGTTTTGAGCCTTACCATCCTCACGGTTTTGTTCCTAGTGACGCGAGCCCACATCTGAGCTTAACGCTCCAAAACACGTATGACAAGTTGACAACCAATACTCTTAATAAGACCAGTTACCACTCTCTCACCCACTGATATATGATATTACATAATTAGTGGACTCTCGTCATTTATTTATATTTTCATGGAAAGAAGAGCAAACAAGTGGCTTAAATTCAAGTTGAAGGATTTTTTTTTAAAAATAAAATAAAAATGTTCTTGATTAGTGCAACACCGAACAAAAAAAAATTGACTTATCTAAAAAGGGCTCATATTGATAGTTCTTTTTTCACCAAAAAAAAAAAAAAGAGGAAGAAGTTTGTTAATGGGCATCTAATTATTATTCGCTTGGATGTACCACTTGAAAAGGAGGAAGAAAAAATAATAATAAAAAAAAAAACAGTGAAAGAAGAAGAAAAAGGAAGGAATCCATAGCACTTTATGACATCCGATAAGTTAATTGTCTTTTAGGAAAGAGGTTTGTGTTCTCATCTCCTTTCCTAATCTTTTTACTAATCGATCTTAATGCTTTGCACCAAACTCTGTGACATGAGATTAAGATCAATGAGCTTGTAGTTTAATGATAATCTATGGTGGTGGATGAGATATTAAATCTTAATATAATCTTTTATCAAAATATTAATAAAATTGAAGTACATTCATAATAAAAGAAAAAAAAGTAGGAGGTAATTTTCCAATTTATTTATCGAAAATTCATTTGGTTAATTTCATTAAAAAAGAGCGGAGAAAACATTTGTTTCTATGGTTGAACCTGTTTTTTAATCTGTTTTTCGCTCAAACGTACATTAAATTTATGATTTTTTAAGTATTTTTCGATAATTTTGATGTGCCGATATCAAAAACAAAAATAATAATCTAAAAAGATATTATTTATATGTATTTTTAATTAAAAACACTTTTAAAAATTACTATATTACCAAACATGCACTAGGTAGCAAATATAAACACAATGACTTAGATTGGACATGGAGGTCCAATGATGGAAAAGTAAATACATGAAAACTTAAGAGGGAAGCTTTCTTCTGCTTAATGCCTCAATCTATCTTTATATAATGATATATTTTTTTTATATTAAAAGCGTTTAATTGCTTATAGATTTTTAGATTATTTTTTATTTGGGCTTCATAGAAGTTTTGCTAAAACTCTTAATCGGTTCTTATTCCTTGGTTTGAATCAATAACACAAAGCCCAAATATGAGCTCAAGGAGATCACAATCATGGCTGCCCCCTTATCACACACAATATTAGGCCGAAATATGAAAAATATCAAACCAGCCATATATATGCACCTAGAAGGAAGATGAAAGAACCAGAGACAATAATGTTTCTTCTCAACACCAGCCATGGAAGCAGTAGTGGTAGCACTACTACTACTACTACTACTAGCGTAAGTGAGATTGAAGAGGAGAATTCAAGTGATCTCTTGTGAGATAAATCATGGGGTGCCTTTGGAATCTATCAAAGACGACATAGAAGGAGGGAGGGTTGATTTCTTTCTTGGACGTTGAAGAATGCTATTATTGACTCCATTAATACCATGGTTTATATATCCCGTCCATATCTTCCCTGAGATCCACCCCATTCCTTCCTTCTCCGTGCAAGATCAATAATTGATTTTTCTTCATGTTAGTCGTAGAGAAAGATAATGTTGTTACCTGGACGGAGTTGAAAGTCAGTCGAGTTAGTGCTCACCAGGTGGAGAGTTACAGGGCCCAAGAAAGAGACGAGAGGAGAGAACTCCCTCAAAGATCATCAACACGTGTACTGCATATCCAAGATTGCACTACGTGCTAAGAAGCACTCAACTTTTTTGGTTCATGCTTGTTAGAATAGAAGTGCGTCCTCGTTAATATTTTATGAAAAGAAAACGCAACGAAAAAGGTTTAAGGGAGGCACCATCCTCGTTGAAAGTGATATGGTTGGAAAGGCTATGATGGACCTCATTCCATTTCTCAACATGAGGAAGCTAGTTCTTGGAACCTCCAAGTCTATTAATCCAAGGCACATTTTTACCTGTAATTTATGATGTTTAATATGTCTTCATGAACAACCCTTTTTTGTTATAAGCTTAAACTCGCTTTCATTTACTTGTGTTTGCAACATTTTATGATGGATAGGAAATTGAGATCTAGCTAGGAAAGGAAATGGGATAGCTGATAAGAACTTCAAAATGCATTGGAGTCCCATGACATTAAGATCACATGCGATGAAAAGGATCGAAGTGATGAATGACCAGATGATTGGATCATCTTCACCCCTTGATAATCACAGTGCAATGTCTACAGGGCTGCAAGATCAATCCAAAACAAACAATGACTCCTCTGCTTGAATATGTTTCAAATCAGAAAACGTTATTTAATTATAACATATTGACACAGTCTGAGCCATCACAGCGGGGATAGCTCAGTTGGGAGAGCGTCAGACTGAAGATCTGAAGGTCGCGTGTTCGATCCACGCTCACCGCACTTACCTTTTACTAATTCACCATTCCTCCTACAGTCTGCGTGTACATTTTTTTAGCACTGTGTATTCCATGGAACAACTTGGCTTTCTTCTATGGAAACTGCAAAATTCATAGAAACGGGAAGGATTTTATTCCAAAGGAGTTCAAGATTGATGGATGAGGATAACCTTCTAGCACCTCAATTGTGTGCGGGAATCAAGTGAAGCACATGTTCATATCCTGCTTTTCTTGGCCTGCCATTCAGTCATGGACCTTGTCCATGATTTTTTTGCCATTGTTTCAAAACCAAAGAGCATGCATGCATTCATTCAAGATTAGAGGGCAAGTCAAAGATGTGAACTTACATCATGTAAATGTAATTACATATCAAACAGCAGATAGGAATCAATTCAAATCAATTTTGGACTGTATTTTCTGTTGGCCAATCAAATGATGTCAATCCACTGCTAAAGTACATTTGCCAGAGACCTATTTGCAGAACTAATAAGCAATACGACCATGAGTTCGAGGGAGTTCCCTTTGCGGCAGGACTAACACGACCGCATTTCTGAACCACTGTCTAGTAATAAATGGTTGGTTCCAGGCTCCTACACTTGGAGACTCCAAGCAATAGTTATGTGATGCAGATTTGAAATTTTTTAACAGGCAACAACAAACATTACATTTCCTTATCATCTGTCAATAAAGGAGAAAAACAGGAAAAAAACTTTATCCTCATCACCAACAACGCCAGAGATGTTCAGAACAATTCTTCCCCTTAAATAGAAACAATTTGCAAATTGTAATAAATATTGCTAAAAGAAATCAAACTCCAGGTAATTATCAGAACCTTTTTGACCAGGAGCAGCTGCAACTGTTGTGGCCTTTTCACTTGTTGATGCTGGGGCAGGTATCCGCTCAATCTCAACTGGCTTAGGGATCTCGGGTGGGGTAGCACAGCGTATTAATGCCCAATTCACGCCTTCAAAGAAGGGGTGTTGCTTTATTTCAGTGGCGCCTCGTTTGGATGCTAATCTATGCTGTGGTTCTTTTACAAGCAAACCCCTTATGAGATCCCTAGCTGCAAAACTGACGACTGGTGATTCTGGGAATCGAAGAGGCTGGCCAACAACATTGAACAATGTGGCTCGGTTTCCAGATCCCTTGAAGGGAGTTTTCCCGAATAAGAGTTCATATAGAAAAATTCCAAAAGTCCACCAGTCAACAGCACTTCCATGACCTTCACCCTTGATGATCTCAGGTGCCAAATACTCGTGGGTTCCAACAAAAGACATTGACCTTGCATCTGTTGGCTCTGCTATGAGCTCAGGTAATGGACTGACTTGATTTCCTAGTTCATTTTTGGGTTTCCTATCCTTCTTGGACTTGCTAGAAAAGAGGCGGGGCCCAAAGCATGTTGTAGGAGCAACACAGGATGGCTGGATGCATGAAGGCTCGATACAAGCTGGCTGAACACAGTAAACAGGGTTCTTTCGAAATGGGTCAGCCTCAAGAGATGCTGTTTTGACAAGTGTTGGGCTCACAGCACAACGGAGGGAAAGGTCGAAGTCGGAGAGCATTATATGTCCATCATCCCTCACAAGGACATTCTCTGGCTTAAGATCACGGTAAATGATCCCAAGCATATGCAAATATTCCAAAGCTAGCAGAACCTCTGCTACATAAAATCTGCAAGTTGGAAAGATTAAAGATGGTCACTTTCAACTTTCAAGTGTTTATGCAGGTATGAAGAAAAATTCAAAGTCAAACAAGTGATGAATTTCAGATTGCAAAATGAGCCACCAATGGGATAAGGGTTCTCTTTCTTTGAGAAATTCCAAATGTCCAACTTACCTGACAAAGAGACCAAAATTTTTAGCTCTTTCAATCTAATGTTATCCTTCAGGGTAGTTACATCTTCTCAAAGCTTTATCATTCAGGACTGACGGTTATAATTCATCCATCACTTATTGGAATTCTCAAACATTCTAAATTTATACAAAATCTACTGTTGGTTTAAAAAGAACTGATAGTTTAAGCCTATATCAAAATTTACATCAAGAGTGCAAATGCAACTATGTATCAAACTTCCACAAAATAAATCAGTTCCAAAATGACTCTACATCTTGCTTTAGATTAGTTACTTACGCTCCATTTTGCAGTTTGAAGATGCATAAGAGTCGCTAAAATGTAAACTTTGCTAACTGAGAAGAATCATCTAGGATTCACTAAGACACTAAAATGTAAACTTTGCTAATTGAGAAGAATCATCTAGGATTTATTTTACTTCCAGTATTTAAAACACAAGTTATATTCCTGCAGCAGATCCTAAGAGTACAACCATGGATAAAATTATATGCTTTATGGTGGCACTTCCAAATTTATAAAATATAGATCCAAAAGTAGGCCAGACACTTTCTTCCCAACTATGAAAACTGTTGTCATGTTAGTAGCAAATAAAATTTCCAATTCCATGACTACTGTATAAAAATTAACACTATAAAGAATCAAAGTTCACTTATCATACTTTACTGCCTGCTCCAGAAAGTGTTTCCCTGGCTGCCTCTGCCTAAGAGTGTGCAAATCTCCTCCAGGACAGAACTCCATTACCAGACATGAAAATTTATCTGTTTCAAAGTGGGTGTAGAGCGACGGAAGGAAAGGGTGGTCCAAAGATTGCAATATTTCTCTCTCTGTCTGAGCCCGAAGCAGCTTCTTACGACTGGCAAGAGAACCTTTGTCCATTACCTTCATTGCAAAATAACACTTAGTTCCACTCAGCTCAGACAGGTATACACTACCAATATCCCCACAACCCAACCTCTTCAGCAGTCTAAAATGACTCAAACCTAAAACCCCATCTTTTGCTCTAACAGCTTGGATGGCTTCCCATCTCAAGTCATTTGCTTTGTGAGGTTTGTTGATGCTACTACTAAAGCTACTACAAGTGCTTTCATCACTAACATCGCTGCTGGTGCTTCCTCTACACAAACTCCTCTTGCCACTCTCAGCATAATCAACACGGTCACTCATTTTGGCACTTCCACTCGTCTTAGCCAGGCTGCTGGTTCCATCACTAACTTTGGCAGATACCGAGCTGTTTTTTACACTTCCATATTCTGATATTTTCTTCTCTTGATCAACAGAAACATCCTGTGAGCCTCTAGTCTCATTGACAATAGAATCCACCTCAATTGATGATTGTTCAAGACAGGGCAAGGAAGAATTGGATTCCAACGTATTACTCAAAGAATCAGAAGCCCCCTCTTGATTAGAATTCGGAAGCTTTTTATTTTCAGAAGCTTCTAACAAAACCTGCTTTGGCATATTTTCTACTGAAGATTGCACCTGCTCATGATTAATCAGCTGGGGCTTGCTCGGCTTTGAGCCCTGCAAAGACAAATGCCTGAGATCAGTGACATCCGCTCTTTGAAAACCAGCTGTTTTCTGGTGTTGTTTTGAGGATGCTTTGCTACCAGTTTTTGAGGCCATCAGACAACAAAGTTCCAAAACTACATCAGATTGAATGAATCCACTTTACAGCACCCGGAACTTGGAATCATATCTGCCCACTGGCAGCCCCCCAACAATGTTGTTATCCAATTTTTCCAATAGCATCAACTATTCTGTCAAAAGCATTAGAATAAGTTACATATCAAGTGCAACATAAAACCTAAAAACCAACTCTTATACAGAAGAAAAAATATACATGCATATTTATAGAGGTTCATGACACCCAAAAGACACTGATTTAGGTGCATAACCATATAGAAGACACCCAAAAGACATTATGGAACGAAATATAAGTAAGATGGAAGAATACCAATATAGAAATGATAGCATTACTAACTCTAATTTCATTTGGCCTAAACACTGCATCACAAGTCAGATCAGAAAAGACCACCTACAAATTATCTATTAGGGCACTTAAGTCTACCTAAATTAGGTCAAAACACAAACTTTCAAGAGAAAAACACAGACACAAACGTAAAAAATAATCACAACAAAATTAATTATTTCCCTGGAAGAAGAAGAGCATTCAATAAAAAAGCAGCTCCCATAGTTTGATTAGATGACACTGAAGAAAAAATTGAACAAGAACAAAACTTCAAAGCTAGCAAAACCAACTCAACATGGAATCATTTCTCACCAAAAAGGAGCACAAAAAACAGGACCATCAAAAAGACAAAAATGAAAAACAAGCATAAAGGATTCAAGGACCGCAAAAAAAGAGAGTAAAGAATAAACCAATCAAGTCAGCAACTAACATAATGCATTCTCAAACAAGCCCAGTAAAACAGCATGATCAAATGTTATTTAAGCAAAGTTCAGATCTTGATCACAAAATCACTACTTTTAGCCAAACCCCACAATAGATCCAAGCCAACAGCGGAAACCCAGATGAAGAAAAGAGCGAAAAAAATAAATGAAAAACCCATTAAAGAAAATGAGAGATGAGCAGTGGAAGAAAGTACCTGGCTTGAAAGATCAAGAAAGCTGAAAGAAGATTGAACTTTAGCAACAAAAACACTGTAGACAGAGAGCTCCTTGTAGCCTAAATAAGCTTGTCTGAAGAAAGAAAGAGAAAGAAGGAGCTGAAACTGTGTTTCTGGTGGACTATTAGGCAGAGAGAGAGAGAGAGAGTCAAAGTAAAGCTATAAAGCTAAAGTTTTTCTTTATTTTAATACAGATAGAAATACAATAATTTGATTGGGTGTTTTTTTGGAGAGAAAATGAAGGATGGATGGATTTTTGTGTTTTCTTCATTTCAATCTGTCTAAAGGCAATTTCACCGAAGCTGATGGATGCGGACCCAAACCTAATTGAATGAGTAAGAGATTTTTTTAACCAAATTATATTGGGGTAAAATCAAAGGTAAATATCGGGTTAAAAGTTGGATATGGATATTAATTTATCAGATCTAACTTGAAATAAATAAATAAATTAATTAATTAATTTAAAGTTTGTAAAAATTAAATGTATATCAAGCTAATAAAATACTAAATAATTATAAATTATAATATCTAGGTTCAGGTCATAAATGCTCGAGAGTTTCTAGAAACTCTATTCTATTAAATTTGAATATAAAAATTCATATTCAATGTTTGGGTAGAATTTAAATATTTATTTTGAATTTGAATTCAAATACAAATAATATAAAACTCAATTCATAAATATTTATTTTTATTTTTATATGTTTGAATATAAAAAATTCATATTCAATGCTCGATAGGTTCAGTTTATGTTTGGTAATTTATTTACAATTTATTTTTGCAAAAAGAATATTTTCATTAATTAAATTGATTACAGATGCGTTTTTATAACATATCTACGTTTAATTACTTTTATTTATGAAAATATCTTAAGTTCCTATTTCAATATATATATATATATATATATATATATACAGGTGTCGTGAAATAATTAATCGACCCTTATTATATATATAAAAAGAAAAAAAAAAGATTACAAAGTCATAACGTACAAGAAAAGGAATATTGTATGGAGAGAAATGTAATAAAGATCACAAAGTGGAATAATATATTTAAGAAAAAAAGTCGGCATATTTTGTATACTTAAAGATTACACACACTATCATGAGGAATATCGTGTTCTTGTTAAGCAAGGCCTTTCCTCAATTTTGTTTTTTTGTTTTTTTTTTTTTTTGAGGTGCTGCAGGGAATTGACATCTTGTAAAAATGAAAAGTAAAAATATTGTAGGTATCAAGAATATAAGTTTATAGAAAAAAAAACTAGTAAAATAAATAATATATGTTTTATCTTATAAACTATTTATTTGTGCCATGTACTTTAATTTTGTATTAAAATAAAAAATATATATTCATTCGCTATATAGAAAATATGTTTTCTAGTACGAAATATATATATATATATATATATATATATATATATGGATTTTAGGGTAGATGTGAATTCATTAATTAATTTTGATTATTTAGATAAATTTGTTTGGTTTGTTGTAATAATTCAAGAATCAAAATTAAACCAGAAAACAGCAGCAATCTGGGCAAGGACACAGCAGGCCAGAGAACAGCAAACAGGGTTTGAACATTTGTAGAAAGAATGAATTCCACATGGGTAGAGCCATGATGTTGTCTTTCCCATGGTTTTTAAAAAAAAAAAACAATTATGGTCGTATGGGAAAATATTTGACCCAAATACAAAGTAGACAAATAATTATTATGCCGACATTAGGATTGCTGGTTACCTAAAATGGGTATTAGCTTTGGTTTAACATGGACAAATAACATCATGGGAAATGGAACAATGGTAGGATGGCAAAGAAAGTTGGGTGTTGTTATTAAACACGGTCTGATTTTGTGAGTTAATCTAGTTATTTGTTGATCCAGAATACGGTCTAAGCAGTGTTTTAAATTAAATTAAATAGAAGTTGATAGTTGGTCAAAATTTAATTTGATTTGAAGTTGATATAAAATATTAAAAAAATATTATTTTGAATTAATTAAATTAAATTTGGGCCAACCAATAACCCAAGTCTTGTAACGTAACACACGAAGTCTAATAACTTCAAGGATGGGGCATGGTCAACAGGAAAAAGAGAGAGAGAGAGAGAGAGGGTAGTTGTTGATTACCTAAAATGGGTATTAGCTTTGGTTGCAAATAGACAAATAAAATCATGGGAGATGGACCAATGGTTGGATGAGAATGTTGGGTGGTGTTATTAAATATGAAAAATGAGTCAATTTAATAACTTATTGATTTAGAATTTAGTCTGTATCAAATTTTATATTAAATTAAATAAAAATTAATCTGATCAAATTAAAAATTAATATTTTTTTAAAAAATTTTAAAACAATATTATTTTAGATTAATTCAAGTAAATTTATCCAATTGATAACTCGAGTCTACTTGCCGTGATGGGATTAATAACTTTAATGATGGGGGATGGTGAGAGATGGGGTGGGGAGAGAGTGGTTGTGTTCCTCAATCACCCGGTGATGTGGTGGCCCAGATGAGAGATTGAAATAGTATTGCATTGAAGGTTTGATTGCAAGGTGGGGATTATCGAATTTAAGGTTGCCACTAGGAAGCCCTTTTTTTTTTTTTTTTTAATTTCTCTTCAAAAAGCAAACTAATTAATTAGCACCGGGAATTACCGAGCTGTGCCAGCATAAGCCAGGCAGGGCCCTAAATCTATACTGTCCATGTTCTGATGGGACAAGGCATCCCATGTAGATCACTCGTGTATGAGCGAGAGCACAGGGAGGGAGAGAATTAATGCACTTGTGCTTAATCAAATGAATTACAGCATCTTTTGAGGAGATCTTGATTCCAATTCTTGCCAATATTTCTGCCTCCATGTGTTCGCTCCAATAAACAATCCATTGAGGAGGGGGAGGGAGAAGACCACTTTTACTATAATTAATACCAAGCTAGTTCTTCATTAGGGCTACACAGAACAGGAATCTCACATCCGTATGTATGATCAGGTCCCAGTAAGTGACCATTGATTATGATAAATACAAGTTGGTAAATGAATTGATTGCAATTCAATATCAATCCCAGCAAATAAAAATATCTTCCTCTTGCAAATGCTCTCTTCTACTGCCCTTCATTTATGTGCTAACCAAATCCTCTCTACAAATCGTACGGTAAACATCTATATAGACTGTTTTTAGTTAGTATTCCAAGATGAAAAGGATAAATATAGAAAAAAGCAAAAATATATCTTATTAAAAGGGTGAAAACAGATATATAAAATAAATATGCATGGTTTTTTAATGAATTTATGTATTTTTAAAACAAGAAATACAAGAATACGTGACTTGCTTTGTCTGTTCTAGCTAGCTAGGTATATCCACAAGGCATGCAGTGACTTCAATATCATCTTCTACTTATTAACATTTGACTTCAAAGGCGTTCAACAACAACACCAGCCAGCCAGGCAGCTTAACAAGCACCCAACCCCCCTTTTCATGTCTTGTTCCTTTCTTTTGTCCTTCCTTGTACTCCATGGAACTTAGGCAGTTTGACGTGAGGCAGCAACATCGCACTGCGTTGCTTTACCTTTTTCTTTCTCTTGATAAAAAAACAGAAAGATTTTATAAAGAAGAGAAAGCTTACAAAAATGAGCTCCCTGACAGTACCAACAGTAACAGGGTGAAAAAGAGAACAGTAGAATCTTCAGCTTGCTGATAAAGGCGCAATGCAAAGGCGTCCCAAAGAGATATTTGACCAGCAGAAATTGCCTTGGCAACTTACCTTGAGGTGTTAATCGATCCATGTAGCTACAATTAGGTTAAAAGGGGGTCGAAGCTTGAAAACATACATAATTCGGATATTTATAAAGTTAGCTAGCCAGGACAGAAAGAAACCAAGAAATCGACTTTGGCAACTTTCCCTTTTGCCAATCTTTTGTTGGCTTTCTCTTGTCTTTGGACATCTTTGCTGGCTCCAGTCCTCATCCAAAATGGTCGACGACCCACAGCCACAAGGCTCTTAGCCACGTTAAGACGAGGATGAGGGTACTGAATTAGTCTGTGGTTAATTAATCAAGGGTTACTGTGCTGCTCTTTTAAATATACATTGACCTGCAGCTGATCATCACCCTATATATCCTCATCGGCCTCCCCTTGCACTCATCATCGATGGCTTCGCCAAGAAAACTACACATTCCCAGGATCGCCATGGGTGATATGGAAGGATTTGGTATTGTATTCAATAATATTCCCAAGGATAAAGCATGAATTAAGTGGGGAAGAAAACAAAGTCCTATCCATCCATCCACAAAGCTCCATGCAAGCATAGAGGTGCGAGCTGAGCACGCCACAGCACATGCATCTCCATGGTTAAATACAATATTTTTAAACCCAAAAGAAGCTGCATGCAGTGGTCCTTGTTTTTTAAATTAAATTATCATCATGTATGTATACAGTAGTCATCGGAAAAAAAAAAAAAAAAAAACTCAAGGCTCTGATCATACTGCTGTGAGCAGTGCAGGGCATCAGATCCTGAAACGTGTCTTGCATGTGAAAACATGGGTCCACCAGACGACATCTGATGATCTCCATCATATAAAACAATGGTCATGTTCTTGTTTACCTCACAGATTTCTTTCTTGCTGGTCTTTCGTCACAGATGCTCGCCGTTTGATGTGCTCACTCAATTCGAAGCATGAGCTATGTATACAGCATGTATAGTTGTCAAATCTGATTAGGGTTAAACCCAGGAAAACATATATAATTAAATATGCGCCGAAACTATCATAAATATTAAAATAATAAAATCAATTTAATGTGTTTTTTTTTTGTCTGTAATTAATACCTTGAAAGAGAGCCTTCAATACTGCATTACGGAATCAATAATCTCCCTGTTCTTGTTAGGGAGTGCTAATCACTTGAATTTAAAATGGAAATAGCATAAATACATGTGGATTGGTGGTCAAGTTGACATGAATACGGACATCTCATGAAAAACTTAAAAATACTTACAGAACAAGAGGGCACAGGGGAGGGACGGTGCGGTGGGCAAAGGAAAGATGATGAGACCACACCACACAAATCACCATCCTATGCATGATCAATGAAGATGAGAGCAAAGCCTATTGGGCCCAGTGCATAGGCTAAGAAGCCCATATGTCCAAATTTAGGTGGGCCCTATTCTATAGATAGAGTTGGATCCTGACAAATCATTTACTTTTGAAAAATATCTCTGATCATAATGTGCAAAAGCACATTGATTATTGCCCATGGGCCCTTAAATATAAATGCTTGTTTTGTCCATAGCAATGAAACCTGGCCTGGCTAGTAACCTGAGTCTGGATTACGGGTTAGAAAAGATAATCCAAGTTAATTTAGATATCTAAAAATATAAATGCTAGGCCATTGTTTCTGTATCTGAAAAATAATATATATATATATATATATATATATATATAAAATATCCCTAAGAGTAACCTTAGATGACCAGTAAGATCCGAGTCTGAGTAATGGATTGTACAGAATAACTAGAGTTTGATCTAAAATTAATTAAAAAATATAATCAGATTAATTTTAACTTGACTTTTCTTGAATACACGACATGAGCTAGGGCCCAACTTTGTGACTTGATTTTATCGGTTAAATTATTTGAATTTGACCTCACAATTTGTATGCGTGTTTAATATTATGATGCATAATATTTTTTATTTGAAAATATATTAAAATAATTTTGTTTTTAATTTTTTTTTATTTTTGATATAAAAACACATTAAAAAAACATCAATTTAATATTTTTTCAAATCAAACACACTTTTAAAACACAAAAAAAAAAAAACAAAAACTATTACACTTCCAAACACTCAAAAAAAAAAAAAAAAAACCATCTCCATAGATCAAAAACCTTCAACATACGTGGTGGTGTTAGCATACCTGTGTCAGGCACCTCAAGGTATTTCAATGGCTGGTTTGCAAACAGTCATTTTTTACTATAAAAACGATGGAAATTTAAAAAATTCTCATGTACCATTGCCGGCTTGTGAATTGAATAACTTGTGGGTATGCATTAGGCAAACCTGACATAGATCCATGTTTGCTAGAAGCTTGAACAACTAGCTAGGGCCCATGACAATTCTAGATGTAGGATCGAAGCAAAAGCTTGCTGTCCTGTTTGCAGCAAGAAGAAGGATTTATGCTGGACGATTCCTGAAGACAGTGCTTCACCATGACACCAGTTTTTGAGACAGACAGTCCTTCAACTTCAATCCAGTTTGTAGCAACTTAAGCATGTTTTGCCTTGCACTATTTCAGTTTTTGTTCCGACCTGGAAATTAAACACTGTCCCACTCCCTGTTTCCAAGAATTAAAACACACTGGGACTAGGCTGGCTCATCATCAACATAATCTCTTATCTAGTTTCTGTGTGTGATCGATGGTCACCTCACATGGCTGCTAGCCTGCCATGTCTTTGCATGAATAAATTGAAGAATCTTTCCCTGAACATTTGTTTTTGTATCAGTATTGAGTTGTTCTTAGGCTGACTGAAAATAACTAGTAAGATGGTTGACAATTTATTTCTTTGATTGGATGATTTGAAGTATTTTTTATATATATCACTTTATCTTAAAAATATGACTTCTATATCTATATATAATCTGTTTAAGAAAATTAATTCTTATATAAGTTTGAATAGTTTGAAATATATAAAATAAAATAATATAAAATAAAAAAACTCGAGTATTCTCTGTTTCTTCATTGTTCGGATGAACAAGGACCTCCCTCATTTTTGCTTCTTCCTTTTTAAATTTCATCATCAACCTTTTTTTTTATTGAATCATTTTATAGCCTCATTAATGACACCTTAATAATATTGAATAGAAAAAACAAATTAGAAAAAATATTCTAATACCATTTTAAAGATTGAGATGGGACTTCAAGGCAACCTAGACGGCATCATTTTTAAAGATTCCAATACCATCCATACATCAAGTCATTGATTTCTCCAATACCATCCATACATCAAGTCATTGATTTCTTTGTCACCTCTTCTTGTCCCTTCAATCCAGACACAACTCAAAACGTTGAGTAACAGCAACTCTTGCACGACATTAACAGGCTAGCCAACTATTTACCTTTCTCAACCATGGTGTCCAAAATTTGTTGGAGCTTCGTGTGTGATGTTTCTCTTTAGCGTATAAAAATAGTTTGCAAGAGCAATATTATTGTTTCTAGCTACATGGATTGTACGTTTACCAATCTTGCCGTCAATTACATGCCTTGAATGAAGGCCTAGAGCTGTGTGTAGAGTATATGATGGTAGATCGATGATAACTATGACTGCTTGAAGAGTAGTTTGTATGCCGGCTTTAACAATATATTTAGATTCCATTTCTTGACATTGAATCACCAACTGTACTTTCTTCTCACCAAACAATGTCAAAAAGGTGAGCTTTCTTATGGACAATGCTAGTGTGTGTTGAAAATAATGTCTTGGCATAAACAAGGCATGGCGGGTAACCTACCAAATGACCTGAGCAGATTGATTGCATTATGAGCAAGAAGTAGCACTGCTCTTACACGGGGCCTTAATTTTCACTGCGGCGTTACAGCCTACACATGAGTTAAACTACTTGAGGAGATCGGGAATTCGGGATAGGGTAGGATAAGATAAGAAGTAGCAACCACTTGGTACTTACTAGTGGGTTTGTGGGGATGTAAAGCTGGTTCGGAGCAGAATGTTGTTTGACGTTATGGTTGACAGCAACTTGCTAAACTCAAAGAAAGAAAACAAATTATTATGAATAAATCTAAAGCTGGAAATGAAACATTGACGCGGCATCTTCTTTTCTTATGTTTCACCATCGAAAATAGCTCATCATTTCTCTGCTTATGCCCTTCGACAATAATTGTCCATGCCTTGTTAAATGGGAAATGGAATGTTGAATGATTCTTGCCGCCAACTATATATATGAGGTTCCAAGAATCAAATTTAACTTTCTCTGTTTGGATTTTCTTTGTGTCTCATGATGGAAACAAAGAGATAACATGAAGCCAAAAAATGACTCCAAACTTGAGGCTAAAGAACCATATATACTGAAAACTTGTGTTGTTGAACTTGGAAGAATCCGCAGATCCAGTTTAGGTAGTTCAGGCATAGAAGAATGGAGCACGCAGAGACTAATGGTAAAGGGATTCCTCTTTCAAACAAGGTCGAGGTGCTTGATGAGAAAGGTAATTCAGTCTACTCACTCACTTTTCACTGCTAATGCAAGTTAATTATAACAATCTAATTCATCAATTTAAGTTGCACTTGCTAAGGATTGCAGAGTAGAGCTGACACAAAATCACTGCCTGAATGACAACTCTTAGTTCTGAACAGTCTAATGCATGATTTTCTAATAATGGCAGTCTCTGATGAGGGATTGATGACTCCTTCTCTGTTTATTAAAACAAAATTTTCTGCAGAAGAGGCAAACGATTCGCCAATCGAGCAAGTTAGGCTCACAGTTCCGATTACAGACGATCCAACATTACCATGCTTGACTTTTCGAACATGGGTCTTGGGGATCACAAGTTGTGCTCTTCTGGCATTTGCCAATCAGTTCTTCGGTTACCGTCAAAATATACTCTCTGTAACATCAGTTTCAGCCCAGATTGTAGTGCTGCCAGTAGGGAGGCTCATGGCAGCAATTTTACCAAACAAAGTTATCCGTTTTCCAAGAACGAAATGGTCATTTTCTTTGAATCCAGGGCCTTTCAACTTAAAAGAACATGTCCTGATCACAATATTTGCAAATTCTGGATCAAATCCTGTGTATGCAGTGGGTATTATCACCATTGTCAAGGCATTTTATCATGGTAACATAGACGCAGTACCGGCTATGTTATTGTCGCAGACGACGCAGGTGAGTCTTTCCAAACTTGATAGCATGTGATGAAAATAAAGTGCCGAAATATTTCCCGGTGACTGCTTAAAGATTATTGATTAATGCCTCGATATGCTTGATAAAACAATTGTTGAAACCTTCAGCTGTTAGGATATGGATGGGCTGGAATCTTCAGGAAGTTCCTTGTTGATTCCCCTTATATGTGGTGGCCTTCCAATCTGGTTCAAGTTTCCCTCTTTAGGTGTCTCCTGCTCTGCTACTACCTGATTTTCTATAATTCTATGATTAGAATCTCTTCCTAATTCATTTTGTTTCCGAACCCTCCAGGGCATTGCATGAAGTTGAGATCAGGCGTAAGGGAGGCCTGACAAGGCTGCAGTTCTTCCTCGTGGTCCTTATATCAAGCTTCGCGTACTATATAGTTCCCGGCTATCTCTTCCAATCTATAACTGCTCTTTCCTTTGTTTGTTGGATATGGAAAGATTCAGTCACTGCCCAGCAAATTGGTTCTGGTCTTCATGGCCTTGGTGTTGGCTCGTTCGCCTTTGATTGGTCAACTGTAGCTGGTTTTTTGGGATCTCCATTGGCCACTCCGGGATTTGCTATTATCAACATATTATTTGGTTACATCATAATTCTCTACATCATAATCCCCATATCTTACTGGACAAACTCATACAATGCCAAACGTTTTCCCATTTTCTCTTCACATGTTTTCGATGCTAATGGAAAACCCTACGATGTTTCAACAGTTCTAAATGAGACAACCTTTGAATTCAATAGAGCAGGGTATGATGGCTACAGCAAAGTCAACCTAAGTATCTTCTTTGTTTACACTTATGGTCTAAGCTTTGCCATATTGGCTGCTACATTAACTCATGTAGCACTTTTCCACGGAAGGTATCTGCCAACAGATTTGATTTTTTTTTTCAATATGATGCTAATTGATCTTCTGCATCTCATTAACAGATCATTATTTGTCTGCTTACCTTGTCCTTGTGTTTGCAGGGAGATTTGGTATCAAACAAAAGAAACATTGAAAGACAAGTATGCTGATGTCCACACTAGGATAATGAAGAGAAATTATGAGGCTGTTCCTCAATGGTGGTTTCATATAATCTTGATTGTAGTAACTGGACTAGCCCTGCTTACTTGTGAAGGCTTTGGTAGACAGTTACAACTTCCTTACTGGGGTGTCCTGCTAGCGATTGGCTTGGCTTTCATTTTCACTCTTCCCATTGGTGTTATTACAGCAACTACGAACCAGGTACGCATGATCTCGGCAGAGGAAATTCCCAACCTGTTACTGTTTTTTGTGCTCAATAGATGTTGGAATCGTTTTGCAGCAACCGGGACTCAACGTTATCACTGAGCTAATAATCGGTTACATGTATCCGGGGAGACCTCTTGCAAATATTACTTTCAAGACCTATGGCTACATTAGCATGTCTCAAGCAATCATGTTCCTCTCAGACTTCAAGCTGGGACATTACATGAAAATTCCCCCAAAGTCCATGTTTGTTGTCCAGGTAAATATAAATTTAAAACTGATCAGACAATCATTGTCTCATGATAGCCTTTTAGATTTTCCTTTAAGCCCACATTAGAGCTACAACTAATGCTAGTTTATGTCTATAATAGTTAGTAGGGACTGTAATTGCATCTTCAGTTTACTTCGGCACGGCCTGGTGGCTCCTTACCTCGGTGGAAAACATCTGCAATCCATCAAGATTGCCAGAAGGAAGTCCATGGACATGTCCAGGAGACGATGTTTTCTACAATGCCTCCATCATTTGGGGCGTGGTTGGACCACTGCGAATGTTCGGACGTCTTGGTTTGTACTCGAAGATGAACTATTTCTTCCTCATTGGCCTTCTCGCGCCGGTGCCAGTGTGGATACTCTCTCGCATGTTCCCTGAGAAGAAATGGATCAAACTCATTAATGTGCCTATTATCATAGGAGGCACAGGAGGCATGCCATCAGCCAGGGCTGTGAACTATATGTGCTGGTTTGCTGTAGGCATTTTCTTCAATTTTGTTGTCTACAAGAGATATAGAGGATGGTGGGTTAGGCACAACTACATCCTATCAGCAGGGTTAGATGCTGGAGTTGCTTTCCTAGCCATTTTACTCTATTTTACACTACAAATCAAGGACATTAATGGACCAACCTGGTGGGGCTTGGAGCTGAGTGATCATTGTCCTCTGGCAACTTGTCCTACTGCCCCTGGCTTTCAGGTTGAGGGATGCCCTGTTTTCCACTAACAGCTGCTTTCATCAGAATTTCTACCTGGGTTAAGGAACAATATGTCCTTTGACACGCGAAGTTGTAACTTAATTCCATTTCTGTGAGAACCAAAGTGATTCCATTGATGTCAAGATATTTCCACTTCTCCAAAACTCTAAAGGAAATAAGAATATTTGCTCAGAATGAAGATGGCAGTCAAATAGATATATATATAGCATGTGTATTGAGAACTGTGAGTATAAAAAATGCAATTGAATCTCACCACTAGTCTTTTCTGATGTTAATGAGTGTTCTCGGATTAGTTTGCTTCTCTTTTCAAGCGATATTCAGACGCATCCCTATATGAATTTAATTTATTGACAAGGGAAACCATAAATTATGTTTCCAACTATTTTTTTCAATTCGATCCATATTGTGTCATGCATCCACGTTCTGCTTAAACTCTTCTCATTTCACACAAAAAGGCACCGTTTTATTACATGATATAAGGAGTTGAGAAGAGAAACATTAACAATCCTAGACAACGACACTCATGGGAGGAATGCCTTACGATCTTGAGACCCAATTGAAAAACTTGGTGGTTTTAGGGGATCCAATTGAGAATTAGTATATAGTTAGGGGACTGATATAAGACCGGGTAAAAAAACCAGAAGGTGGTTAAGGAGACGAATCCTAATACGATACTGATTCAATCTTTAGCCAATATATATATATATATATATATATATATATATATATATATATATATATATATATATATATGTGATTGGCCACACATGGATTGTCTACATAAGAATTTATCATATCCTTATTGTTGACAAGCAGGTTTTCTCTTTACTTTCTTCGTTATTCTACCGAGAGGTGCGTAGGTTTTCCTTGTAATCGATCTTAGCCATGGGGTTTAGCTATTTCTCGTACGACCAAGAATATGCTGATAGAATATTGCAAGGGAAACAAATCATACCATCTATTACTCTCTTTCATGTGTTCAACTATGATGATTTTTACGATGTCTACAGCACTGATCATGGCAATGAAGAAGCATGCGAGACAGTAGTGAACAATACTAATGTGTTCAATTACCATGATTATTTTTATGATGTCTACGAACCATTCGAGATAGATTGGAGTTATTTCGATGAGTTAGTGGCTGAATTATGTGAGGAGCTTGAGTTAACAATACTGGAGAAACCTCTAATGAAGGATGATGGTGCTGCTGTTGTCCACCATGATGATGGAGTTGACGAGGTTGAGGGTGAGATTATTCTTTGGAGGCCTGCCGCTGGCCTGAAGTAGAAGGGTTGGTACATGTGCATGGATCTCTCGCAAGTCTAAAGGGATCTCTCATAAGAACTTTTTTAGGCGATCTTCATTTTTTTTTTAATTTTTGTTAGAGAGAAGGATTTAATCACGTGTTCGATCAAAAGTATTAATTTTCTCTAGTACATTTTTAATTGTTGTGTTTTGATATTGAGACAAGATTAGGGTTTCAGTGGTGGTTTGAGTAACCTATATATTATTTGATGATAAATATTAGTACATGACAATTGAGAGAAAATAATGGACTGGACTTGTTCTAATTCTTAATTGCCTATGATTTTTTTTTTTTGTGCGCGCGTAATGGAACTTGTTTTTGTGTGTTTTGGGATCTATTTATTTCTTATAGATCTTGCGTTTCCGATTTAGAGTTATCGTGATTTTCTTAGATTAAATTGTAAGAAAAACAATTAATTAATTAGTTCACCAATTAATGCCCTAATTAAATTTTTCTTTAACATTGTATTCCCCACAATAGTTACAAAACTCGATCAAGCTTGATTCAATTAAATCAAGAAAGAGTTGATGTGATCAAACTCGAGATCTAATCTAATATTTATATCAAAGACTGAATATTCAGAATAATAAATGCTGTTATAAGCAACACGTAAACAAAGAATAATAAACTGAAGAGAGGCCAGGCCGAGTGCCAAACCATGTGAGAATTTAGACTAGAGAGAGGTGTCAGAATTAAACAATCAAGAAAATGAAACTCGTAAAAAGTAGCCAAAAGGTGGAAGTACGTAGGAGCACCCCATGCCACAGAAGCTGAGGTTTTACCACCAGTGGTAATACTAGCCGGCCCCTCCAATAAATCCCACCGGTACCAGCAGCTCTGCGGCCTCCCAAGAAACCACCGCCCCGTAAACCTCCACTGGCTTTAGCAACAGCTGATGTTACCATCAAACCAATGATTACCACTAGAAGAAGTATATATCTCAGCTGTTTTATACAAGCGCAACAACAACCACGTCCCCCCTTCGATTTCTTGTTTATGGTAATGACACAAACACTTGATCATTACAATATTTTCCTTTTCTTTTCTTGAACTATCTATAAATTTTTTCAGGGCTGCGTGTAAGAGAATTGAGACATGGGAAGGATTTACAGATTAAGGAGACGTGTGATGTGATGGGATTACTTCGAGGAAAGAAGAGACCGTGTTGATAATATAATATATTTGCTTTGCTATTTTTTATGACATTTGTGTTGGATGTTTCTTGGACATGGATGGATGGTTGAGGAAGGGACTTGCAATTTTTTTTATAGGAAATTTCTTCGTTCTTTATTACAAATAATATATAGGGACTTGCAAAAAGATTGGAGGTAGCTAGAAGGACAATTTCTTGGTGGTCGATTTTATTACAAATTAACTAAATATCTTCCAATTGTCTAAACACGCTGCCTCTTCTGATCCAATTAGACTCCTAATGCTGCATCATGGCAAAGTATAGAGATCTTCTAGTTTTTTCTTAATTACTACGTACTGGAAATGAAGCCCATCTTTCAAAGGAAAATATGGAGGCTTCAAGGTTCGGTAATTCATAATTACATGAGTGATTCAAAATCTTTGCCTTGCTTATAACCAAATCTTCTTTTTGAATAACCTTAACAATGCATCCCTTTCCCAGTATGAATTTAATAAATTGATAAGGAAACCTTAAATTGCTTCTCCAACTATGACTTAACTCTCAATGTAGTATCCAAACCACTGTTTTTTTCAATTTGATCCATATTGTGTCATCCATCTCTTAATTTAGAAGTTCTACTCAAACCCTTCTCATTTAGTCAAATTTCACCCAAAAAGACATAATTTTATTTCATGATATATGAAATTTAGAAAGGAAACATTAAAAATCCTAGACAACTAGACTCGTTGGAGGAATGTCTTACCCAACAAGAGGGTAAGTCTACACATACATATTTGAAGAGGTTCAATGAGGAGATGCTCAATGTGGAAGAATTACTTGAGCTAGTAGCTTTAGAGACCTTGATAAAAAGGGTAAGAGAACATGTCATTTGGAGAAAACTTTATGCTTTACTAGACAAAAGTTTACTCAAGGTGAAACAAGTCATGAAAAATCACATACAGGTGGAAGAGGCTGATTTGCTACGACGTGGGCCCCCTTCTTATTACATCGACAACCAAGAACCTTTCAAGTAAAATCATTCTCCTAGTAGAAATGATAGCTCGAGGAAGAACCACGAGGGATCGAGCCATGGTCATTTGGTGTATCTTAATGATCACTCATTTGAAGTTATTAGGGCAGTCAAAGCAAATATCTTGGCGCTACCTCCAAGACATGTTACTCCTAAGGATCTCCCCTATACATATCACACAAATCACCTTAGGATGTATAATCCTCAATAGAAATATAAGTTTATTTTTAAAATAAAAATAATGTATCTCTGACATACATTTTCTATTTACAGATCTCTAGAGAGGGTTTTCAGATACTTTCGAAGGAAGGGATTAACATGATCTCCCTAGGAGCCTCTCGCCAATTCACCAGAGGTTGATATGAGATTCTCATTTTTAAAGTCAATTTAAGCTTTAATTGGAAGAATTGAAGTTCGGGGGTTGAATATTTTTAGGAGTTAATTTGGTCAAATCAAGGGCTTAATTGCATAAATATGAAAGTTTGATGGACAATTAGGGACTTAATTGAAGAAATCTAAAATTAAATATCAAAATGGAAAATACGCATGAATATAGGGGTTGAAATTGACCAAATCAGTGGCCAAATTAAAGAAATTAAAAGTTTGTTGGTCAATTGAGAGTTAAAATGCAAAAATTCAGAACCAAAAATCAAAATGAAAAAGACACCTAATTAACTTAGAGGCAGATAATTGAGTTTGCCGGGGCTAAATTAAAATGGTGTGGTCAATTTTATATACAGGGCTTCATGCATGAATTCTCTTTATTCTCAGCTCTTTGCCCACTACAACACTCGGTAGTTGAACTTCCAGGCTCTGCGTACCCAAAACCAAAAATCCAATATTACAATGGTTATGAGTGCATTGGAGGCTTTTTGGCTGTGATGTGTTATGATCTTTTGCATTCAGCAACTTCTTTTTTTAGGGCATGGTTTGTTGGAAAGGTGTGGACATGAAGATAAAATTAAGGGGTGTATAATGCTTGATCTACAGGGAGACCCTATTGAATTGATTATACAAAAGCAATATTAATTTACCATGAAGTTTTTTTGTACAACGATGGAGAAATTAAGTCACCTAACCCTTTCGGCTCTTCCTGATACTTAACTGAAAAACAATTGGTTTGAACCCGTTTCAGGTAAGGTTTAGTCCGATTCTAAATCTTAGAAAAATAAAATTTTTGATTTAATTGGTTGTATTTTTAATTAAGAACTGAATGTTTAATTAAAAATATTCATACTAAAAACAATATTTTTTTTGTAGCTGAGACGTGATTAATAAATAATTTTTTATTTTTGTTATTTTCAAACAACTTTCTCTTTTCTTTTTTGAAACTTAAGAATTGGAAAATAAAAAATAAATAAAGCTTTTGATCAAAACTAAAAAGAAATATATATATATATATATATATATATATAATTCTTAATTAATTATTAATTAACTACTACTGGGAATAAGGCCCATGATCCTTGGTCTATTGTAAAGGAAAATTTGGAGAATTGAAGGTTTTTGGTGATTCATAATTACGACTAGAAATAATAGAGCCCATATATCTCCTACAATGTTCACGAGCTCAGATACATTTAAGAGTATAAATTCTTTTAAATGTCAATTTTTTAATATAAACTCATAAAAATATTTAATTTAAATTTAAAAAACCAAGTAATGGAGTTAGTAAAACTTTTTGACAATCAGAACTATATATCTCTAACAAGTCTTAAATATTGTAGCAATCCAATGCATCTCCAATTGAGTCGCACTTGCTAAGGAATGCAAAGTAAAGTACTGAACAGTCTAATGCATGATTTTCTAATAATGGCAGTCTCTGATGAAGGATTGCTGCCTCCTTTTCTGTTTATTAAAATAAAATTTTCTGCAGAAGAGGCAAATGATTCGCCAATATTCGAGCAAGTCAGGCTCACAGTTCCGATTACAGACGAGCCAACATTATCATGCTTGACGTTCAGAACATGGGTTTTGGGGATCACAAGTTGCGCTCTTCTGGCATTTGCAAGTCAGTTCTTCGCTTACAGTCAAAATAGACTCCCTGTAACATCAGTTTCAGCTCAGATTAATGTCCAGGAGATGATGTTATATATGGCTAATTAGGGATTTGATTGAAGAAATCTAAAATTATGAATATATGTCATATGAATTTAATAAATTGACAAGGGAAACCATAAATTATGTTTCCAACTATTCTTTTCAATTTGTTCTGCTTAAACTCTTCTCATTTCACACAAAAAGGCACCGTTTTATTACATGATATAAGGAGTTGAGAAGAGAAACATTAACAATCCTAGACAACGACACTCATGGGAGGAATGCCTTACGATCTTGAGACCCAATTGAAAAACTTGGTGGTTTTAGGGGATCCAATTGAGAATTAGTATATAGTTAGGGGACTGATATAAGACCGGGTAAAAAAACCAGAAGGTGGTTAAGGAGACGAATCCTAATACGATACTGATTCAATCTTTAGCCAATATATATATATATATATATATATATATATATGTGATTGGCCACACATGGATTGTCTACATAAGAATTTATCATATCCTTATTGTTGACAAGCAGGTTTTCTCTTTACTTTCTTCGTTATTCTACCGAGAGGTGCGTAGGTTTTCCTTGTAATCGATCTTAGCCATGGGGTTTAGCTATTTCTCGTACGATCCAAGAATATGCTGATAGAATATTGCAAGGGAAACAAATCATACCATCTATTACTCTCTTTCATGTGTTCAACTATGATGATTTTTACGATGTCTACAGCACTGATCATGGCAATGAAGAAGCATGCGAGACAGTAGTGAACAATACTAATGTGTTCAATTACCATGATTATTTTTATGATGTCTACGAACCATTCGAGATAGATTGGAGTTATTTCGATGAGTTGGTGGCTGAATTATGTGAGGAGCTTGAGTTAACAATACTGGAGAAACCTCTAATGAAGGATGATGGTGCTGCTGTTGTCCACCATGATGATGGAGTTGACGAGGTTGAGGGTGAGATTATCCTTTGGAGGCCTGCCGCCGGCCTGAAGTAGAAGGGTTGGCTTGCAGTTTCTCCGTGCATGCGAGAATGGATCACTCGCAAGCGATCTTGATCGATTGTTGTTGTTTTTTATTTTTACTAGAGATCTAATGATTTAATCATGCATGCGTTTTGATGTTGAGACGACAAGATTAATTAGGGTTTGACGACGTCGAGCACATATATATTAATTACACTTGTTGTTGTTATGTGTTTTGGAATCAATTTATTTCTTAATTATGTATTTCTTGATCCAAGATTTCTTATGTTGAGACGAAAAAATTAATTTTTTTTATTTTCATATTATTTTATTATGCTAATATCTAAAAATAAAATTTAAAAAATAAAAAAATTATTTCAGTACATTTATAAATAAAAAATACTTAAACAAAATAACAACTACCTATTAATAAACCCATTAATAAACGGCTCTAACAATTTATTCTCTTTGAGTTTTTGTTAATAATAAATTAATGCTCTGCGACAAAGAAATAAAGAATAAACTAAAGAGAGGCCTTTTGCCAGACCATGTGAGAATTGAGACTAGAGAGAGGTGTGTTTCACAGATTGAATTAAACCATTAAGAATATGAAATTCATGAGAAGTAGCCAAAAAGTGGAAGTGGGACCCCATGTCACAGAAGCTGAGGTTTTGCCACCAGTAGTGGCTCTAGCCCCACCAATAACTCCACCGGTACCAGCAGCTCTGCTGCCTCCCAAGGTACCACCGCCTCCAAAACCTCTACCGCCTTTGGCAACAGCTGATGTTACCATCAAACCAATGATCACCACTAGAAGAAGAAGTATCTTGCTCCCTTTGCTTGCTGAAACCACCTTCATATACATATCTTAATATCTTTTCTACAACAACAATCACCCCCCTCGATTTCTTGTTTAATGGTACTAACACAAGAACTTGATTAAAATATTTTCCTTTTCTTTTCTTGAACTGCCTATAAACTCTTCCAGGGACGAGTGTAAGAAAAGGGAGACAGAGGAGGGATTTATTGATTAAGGAGACGCGTGATGTGATGATGTTACTTCCAGGAAAGTAGAGACCGTGTTGATAACATATTTGCTACTTTTGGATGACACTCGTCTTGGATGTTTCTTGGACATGGTTGAGGAAGGGAATGGCAAATTTTTTGTAGGAAATTCTTTATTATTATTATTATTTTTCTAAAAGATTGGAGCTAGCTAGGACGACAATTTCTTCTGACCTTAGTCCAATTAGACGTCTACTGCTGCGTGACTGCGTCATGACAAATTATCGAGATCTTCTATATTTATTTATTTATTTTTAATCACTACTGGAAATGAAGCCCATCTTTCATCTGTTACAAGGGAAGATTTGGAGACTCGAAGGCTTGGTGATTCATCTGTCTCTAGCTCCTTGTCCACCTAACATATGCTTGTATTCTTCTGAAGGAGATTCGGGACTTGCTGAAGGGACCAGCTGTGGGTCTTCTTGCATACTCTCTGCCATTAATAATTCCTCAACTGCGATATACTTGTGTTTTTCATCATGAGAAGACAAGAAATGAGTAGAGTATCCTTTCATCCTTGAGTCTTGAACTCTTCATTATAACTCCATCGTTTGTGTTTGATAACTTATAATTTAGTTCCTTGATTCTTGAGGGCTTGGATTTATTTTATTACAACATTATTCTCTGTTTCTTTCTTAAGTTCCGATTTTTCCCTTTATCAATTCAAAGTTTTAGAGAAAAACCATGGAGGCAGCATCAACAATGAATGAAGAAGGGATGTATTTACAAAACACAAACTTTTGAGAAACAGATACCTATTTTAAGACTTGTATATATATCCAACTAAGAAATCAGAAGAAGATCCAAAGAGTTACAAGAGCATTCAAAAACATGGGGGCAGCATCCCTTGCAAGAGAGGCAGAACCAGAACGTCCTCCGGCATGGGTACCACCCCTTACTATTGGCACAACACCACCAGCTCCAACAGGGATAGTTGTACCCCTCCCTCCAGAGAGGACCCCTCCGCTTTGTAATCCAGGGCTACCTCCTCTTGCTCGGGTGCCACCTCCTGCTGAGCTGCCACCTCTACTTCCACCACCAATGCTACCACCTCCGCCCCTTTTAGCTGATGCTGATGTTATCAGTAGCGCAATGATTGTCACAATGGCAAGCATCTTGGTCTCTTTATTGAACTTCATCTTTGCCTTTTACACACGACAAAAAAGGAAAAAGCTTACAAATTATATAGTGAAATCTTGAGAATTTATTTTTCTCCTTTGTGCTTGAGAATTCCAGAACCCTATATATAATCAAGACAGCGTATGAAGCTAACCTCATTCAGCCGTGTTCTCTCTTTACAATAGTCATCCTATTATGACCTTTGAATTGACACATTTCTTAGTGTTTGAATGGCTTTAACAATGAATTCCGAGAAACCACAAGATTTGACCACATATTAATTAATCTTCCATGGCCACAAGAAAATTAATCCGTTATGGTGGACCAACGACATTGAGAGGGACTAGCTAGGGCCTTGGTTTCCAAATATAATCTTGTGGATAATGTTGTACGGTATCAACTTGCAGGTTGAATTGATCAAAAAATAAAATTTCTGGTTTGAAGTTTTCTCTTTTTTATTAAAAAAAATATTGGAGTTAGAGGAGAAAATTACAAGAAACCATTAGCATTATTATTATCCATATAGGTTTTCAGGTGGGTTGATGTTTTTTTTTCTTTCTCTTTTCACAAGAAGTAGCAGAGAGAGCCTTTTCTTCCCTCTCTTGATTCATACGCTACGATCTGGTCTATTTTCTGTCTTTGTGTTATCAATCTATGCTGCAGTTTTCCCATTGTTTCACTAGCTCCTCTGTTTTGTTTTACTGAAACTGTCAGTTTTTATCCTCTGTTTTCACCAGCTTCTTTAATGGTTACTATGGATCAGGTAATGGCAGGTGAGATACACACTGTGTTCCTTTGTCACATTGTGTATGAAGAGATGGCTGCAGGGAAGGAATGTTCTTCATCCATCGATCCTTTGTCACGAAAGAAAATAATTATTGGCTATGTTAGTAACTTGTTAGGTTCCTCAAGAATTGTAGTGATACTTGTTAGGTTCTTTGATGTCGATAAGATTTGTAAAATCATGGATAAAATTGTTTGTGCAGTGTTGCCAAACAGTGTAAATATTTTCATTTTACAGGAAAACACCAAAATGATGATTCTTTGACAAAGTCAAGTGCACAGGGACCCCATTGCCCACTACATTAACTACATGGGATAAGAAAAGTCATCCATAATTGTAGCCCTACCCCATGCACAGAGGAAAATATCATTTTACTTTAGAAGTTAAGAATTTTGGTCATGACAGCAAAGGAACTTGATGGGCGGTCAGGATTGATTGCTTGAATTTAAGAAATGTAAATTTGTCGTTCAGAGAAAGAAGTCCGTGATTCTCCACCCACTAGGCCAACCTTTTTGGTGGTTTACCTTCTACACTGAACGTTAGCTAGGAAGATCTGCATCATTTTCCCTATTTTCAGCCTTTACAGTGACAAAAAATGGAAGCTCTTCTCTACCAATTCACCTTGCTCTCCAACCAAGCTTGCCAAGACAAAAACTACGATCCCTCCTCCACTGATGACCTAATGAAACTCTTTGAGATAGAGGCGTACAAGTCATGGGTAGCAATGGAACTCGAACAAGAAATGGAAGTCAAAGAAGCTGAAGTAGCTGTGCAACAAGCTGAGGATTATCTTGATTCAGACATGGAAAGTGCCATGGATGAATTTAGGAGGTTTGAAGTGGAAATGGAACGCATGGCGATGAGTGAACTGGAAAGTTTAGAAAGAACTGCTGAGAGTGCTAGGAAAATGGGAAACCTTTTGGAGAAAGCTGCTACTTTTGCTTCTAAGAAGTATATGGAGGCTGCACTTAATTCTGCCACTGCTTCCATGAAAACAGCTTGGAAGGGACTTTCCTCTAAAAAGGTTCATCCTTCATGAGAGACCTCAATTTTTTTCTTCCCATCCTTGAATATGTCCTCCTTTACCTTGTTCTAAAGAGCACATGTATGGAGCTCTTTTTTCCCTGTACTTGGGACTATGAATTTCCAGCCACATGATGAAGCTATCTATAATAAGTTCCTAGCATGTGAAAGTAATCTTCCATATTTACCTGAGATTAAGTGTTGATGGATAAAATGCAAGCAACATGAGTAGCTTTGGGGTTACTGAAGCCTTGCCATTATGTCTTTTTTGGATAAAGTCTTTTGCATTGAAATCGTAGTTTAAACAAAATTTCCCTTTATTTTGGAGGGCGTAAATGCAAAAATTTCAGACGAATTTCAGAATTCGGCAGCCCATTCCTCAATCAATCTGTGATTCTACATCCAACTCCACCTTCAGTTCAGCATATTAACTCACAGCAGCATATCTTTAAGATTACCACTGGGAAACTGGTGTAAGATGCAAAGATTGTAATTAAGAACTTAAAGTGTTCTATGAATAAGCATTTATAAGTGTTTCTGCTACATAGCTTTGCAAGCCAGAAACAACACGGTGATAGCATTATTATTTTTCTCAAATGCTGAGAAAGTGGCATCAAAGGTGAGAAAACGCCAGTAAAAACGTTCAGTAACTCTGAGATTTAATAGAGTCAAAATAGGAATTGACTACCAGCACTGTTAACATGCTGGTACGAATGACCGGCAGGCGAATAATGAGGTTATGGTCCCAGCAAGTGAAGCAAGTCAGACACCTGGCTTGTATAATAATCTGGCTGGACACTGTTTGATGGATCTCGAAGAGTGGTTTGAGTTGTTACGCCTGCAAGTTTCAGCAGTAGCATGTTTTGAGTTAACATTCTATTTCGGAAACGAGGAACTGCAGAAACAAGAGAAATCAGTCTACCTGAAAGAACTAGGAGAGTTTTGCAGCCAGCATTTTGTCCAAATAATATATCAGTATCTAATCTATCACCCACCATACACATTTTGGAGGTATTGATGTGAAACCTACAAAACAGAAGACGCACTATGCATATCATTTACAAAATATTTCTGGAAATAGGAGAGTATAAATTGTTACTTAGTCTGTAATGATGTCATAGCATGAAATGGGGATCCATCGTTATGTTGCTGACATATAGTATTTCCAGAACATCAAGGAGTTAGTTTAGACCTATGATTCTATATGGGGTTATAACCCTAGTGAGTTGTGTCTCCCATCTTTTGAGGCATCCAGACCCCCAAATAGGTGATGCATCGGTGTGATTGCCAATCTACAGAAGCTAGAGGGTGAAGAAGAATAATGTGCAGAAGTATCCCATAAACTTACTTTTGTAATAAGAAGTCCATCATAAATGTTGATGGTTTTCCAACTACAATAGGCTCTCTTTCTGTTGAACCGCACATGGCAGCAACCATACTGCCCGCACCTGAAACGCAGAACCAAAATTAAAGAGGCGAAACTGCAAGGCACATGATCTTACAATATAAGCTCTAATTGCTTACCAGGCCACTCCTGTAAATCAGTCATATGTCCCACCGCATCACGATTCGTAGCAATAAAAAGGCAACCAGGATTCTCACGTATGCATAAGGTTCCATACCTACCAATTCAATATTTATCTTGAAACAATAAGGATGTAGTTTAATAAAACTCTTACTTATTGGTATTTTGCTATTTCTCAACTAAGAGGTTTCTTGTAGAATCAATTCCAGAACAACGTAAATGTGACAAAGATTTTGTATTGAATTGTCATTTCATTTTTTAACAAAGGAAATACCTAAGACCTATACCGACCTTGGCAGCTTAGCTAATGATCAAGTTGCAGGAAGTATTTTTATCCTTGAATATGAGAGAAGTTGACAAGTGAATTCATGCTCTGTTGTTGCCTTCAGACATCAATTTCAAATTGTTGTAAGGGCATCTTGTTCTAATTAAATTTGTAAAGAACATGACAGAGAATCACAAGGCAGTTAATTTAACATGGTAGATGAGGGGTTGTAGTATTTAGAATCTCGTACTGAAGCTTGTAATAGTTGATGCGTGGGTCTATTCCAACCACAACCGCTCCAACCTGAGACAGGAGTTGCACCATTACAAAACTCATACAGGCAAAACGAACTAAATAAAGAAATTGCAGGCAAGATGTTACTTTACACTCTTATCATGTTCAAAGAGGGAATTTGGTTTCAGCTCTACTCGTTTTTCACCATCTTCCTGAAATAAATCAGTGGCAGAATATTGTTTAAAACAAGAGCAAATGGTAAATTGTGGTTCTGGTTAAAGAAAAAACAAAGTTAAAAGGGTCGCTCCCTTCAAGACTAAATGTAAGCTATATGGAAGTAACAGCAAAGACAAGATGGCTAACACTTCTATGTTAGATAAGAGGATGAACATCTGCAATGGCAAGGGATAGAACAATGTTGAAGATAAAAGTGTGGTAAGTGAACCATCTATGAGGAAAAAAAGGTAAGCCTCCTTCCAACAAGGAAAAGGTACCTTCAAAATTTTTATAGATGGTGGAAAAATTATGTCATTATTTTCAAGGGACCTAATAGTTCCTCATTGTTCTTTTGGTGAGGAAGGTTGGGTTATGTGAACTCTTTTGTTATGCTACTATTCTCCAGCATAAGATAAGTAGCTAACCACACAAGAATATAGCTTGTTCACTCTGCTGATAAGAAAACTCAGAGAGAAAGTGAGGAAGGGAAGGAGAAAGATGGTTACAAATTATACAAAGCAAATTCTAATAGAAATGATAAAAGGCTGAGAGCATGTATGCAGCCCACTGTTAAGAGACAATAGAGAGAAGCAACTTCAATGATGAAACAGTGTTTAAAAGACCACTGAGTTGTGTGTAAGATGAACTTTTTGTTCAATTTCAAACATTAGTGTTATGCTAGATGACAGCCCAAGAATGGAAAGATGTATTGAAATCAATTGCGAATATTTGGAGGACTTACAGGGCCACCAAGACCTGTATATCCCGCGAGCTGTAGCTCTTCCAATATACCTTCCCCGCCTATCACATAAACCTGTAAAAAGAACAGATGAGTAAATGCATACACAAAGCTAACTGTGCTAATTAAACACAAGAAATCGTCTGTACAGCAATTTGTTATCATCCAATCAAACACAGTTTCAAAGAAAGATGCAAACCCATTGACTGGGTCGTGTAAAAATTGTGATAGCACCAACACCGAAACATTACCAGTATTAACACAATTTAAAGTCAATCCTATGAGCCAGCGAAGAATTTGTGCAGGCATAAATCAAGAACTGAAAGCGTGATCAAAAGGGTGTCTAAAAGTAGCATCAAACCTTCTTTTCCTGAGGAAAGTTATTGACTTTTAAGTACATCGCCGCCGCGAAAGAGGAGGAGAATATCTCATCCTACAATCATTCCAAAATTCAAAATACACAGCAAGAAAGAGATTTAAACACAACTGTTATCAACAAAATGCCATAGAAACAGACCTCAGCAACAGAGATTCCAAGTGAATGGAACTTCTTGGCATATTGGATTCTTGATTTTAATGAATTGTTGGTCACAAAAACAAGTTTCTTTCCCTTAGAACGAAGCCAGTCCAATGTTTGAGAGACCCCATCAATGAGTTTATCACCTTTCCAAATAACACCTACATACATTATTAATCTCACAGATTCAAAATCAAGACAAAATCTGCTATCATAATCACCATTTCTTGCTAAAAAAAATGAAAATAAAACATTTTTTAAATTGAAGAGAAAAAAGGACTTTGTTTACCATCACAGTCAAAGAGAAAGGCTTCAACAGAGTCAAAGAGGGACCTGATGTTCTGAGTTGAGAGAAGCTGAGCAGCTCTTTTTGCAGTGTTCATTCTATGAAGTTTGCAGCAGGAGCAGCAGCAGACTGAAGAGGAAGAGTAGATGTTGCAGCTTTGGAATGTGATGCTTGGAAGCCACTTCCGTGTGTCCAATTTTTTTGGTGGGAGTTGTGGGACTTTGACAATTGGCAGCAAGTGGTTGGACGATGGAAGTGAAGCATTCGAGTGGGTCCAACCACAAGCCTATTAGCCCAAGCCTTGTAGACATCTTGCTGACCCAAAATGTAAAGCCGAATCCACATGGAGTTAGCCCAGATGAAAATCCAATATACTCTAGGTCTACCTTTAGGATGGCAATAGAATAATAGTTATAATATTATGTTTATGAATAATAAAAATGATCTTTCCCAACAAAAAAGTATTTTTAAAGTAATTTGCGTGTCAATAAAAATTAAGTCTTATTTTCAAACTATTTTAAAAATATACCTCCTACTATGTGTAACAAAATATAATGTTTTGATAATCTAATAATACGTTTTAAGAACAAAAACAAAAAATAATAATGTTTAGTTAGTCAAAGCAGACTGAGACTTGAGAGAAAAGGTAGATACAAATAGAGAGTACTGCTTGACATTACAGTAGCTTTTACAGCTATGGTTTGAAAAAAAAAAAAAAACAAAGTGTTTGCTATCAACGACAGCTGCTACCACTTCAATTGTCAGATAGCATAAAATGCCATATTCCAATCTGACGGCTCATTCTTACCAGGGGAGATGCTTCGAAGTCATTGAATAAGCAACTTGGACGAAGATCAAGGTAACTGCGTCTGCAACTCATGTTTATTCTTGCATTTAAAAATTGTTTTTGAAATTTTTTAATTAGTTTTAATATCCTATTTCAAAACTAATTTTAAAAAACAATAAAAAAATATTTTAATATGTTAATGAAAGGTACGTTTACTTGCTCTCGCACTTGTTATATTGCTAATGTCATCACATTTTGTTCAATGGATTTCAGTGCCCGACACTTCATGCCATTTGAGATTTGACCACTAAATTGGAATAAATTTTGCATGGTTTTTATGATGATCTGGAGCTAGGATTTGATGGGAATACAAATGCAGAATAGGGTTTGAAGCATCTGTGATCTGAGAAGAGTTTCAGGGACCATAGAGAGCCCGTGCTTCTTCATCTTTTTCATGCAAAGAAAATAAATAAAACAAATTAAGTTTGTATGTGGGTGCATTAGCAGACTAATTATTCAACAATTAATTGTTGAATAATCCTTAAGAATCTCAAGTGGTGTAACTAGATTGAAACATGGACCAATTAAGAAACCTGAGATGGAATTCAAACAGTTGTTCTCTCATTTCTCCTCCTATTTTTTTGTAAAAAAAAAACACAGATCATCATGGAAGCCAACAAGAACAAGAATGTAGTGAACTACACCATTTTTCTTCCTCAATGTAAGGAAGGAGGGGACATTTACTCTAAGATTATAATCCTCACCACAATCTGTGTCTTGTCAGTCTCTCCTCTAACATCTGTGACAGAGAGTAATTAGCCATGGCAGATCTTAAGTCAACCTTCTTGAATGTCTACTCTGTCCTCAAGAAAGAGCTTCTTCAGGATCCTGCTTTTGAATGGAGTCCTGATTCTCGTGAATGGGTCGAGAGGGTAGTGATTCCTTTTTTTTATCTCTTGTTGAAAGCCTCAATCTTTGTGTTTTTCCGTTCTGGGGTGCATTTGTTTTTTCTTGATTTGATTGGAAATTAGAATTCAATTGTGAATCTTGAGCCTGAAAATGCTGTTTTGATCATGGCTTGTTGGTTTGTTTGGTATATGTGAAGCGGAACCCAGAATGATTTTGATGCACTAAATGGAATGAGGTTGTAAGTTGAGCAGGAAATATGAGAATCTCATTGGTTAGAGGTGACGTTTTGAGAGAAAGTTATTGATTTTGTGGAGAATCTGTGTAATAAACTTTGCCTTGCATATTCATGATCTTGAATTCTTTCCACCACTGCATGGTTCCTTTGTTCTGTATCTATAATGCCCCAAGTACTGCACTGGGAAAATCTTGGACATGATTAGCAGGCCTAATGATCCTCAAAGCAGCCCAAAAGCACTTTTGGATGATGGTTTTATACTGTTATAGATTGTATCGAGGCCAACTTAGCTTTGCTTGTTTGTGAACTTGGGGTGGAGATTTTGTCTCGGGAGTTTGCTTAAGTACTCGTACGTTTGACCTTACAATTTATGCAGGTTAACCTTTTCTTTTTCCTAATTTTTATATTCATTTTTCTGCTGCAGATGGTGGACTATATTGTGCCTGGAGGTAGGAGTTGAATTGGAAAATCATCCCTCACAAACAAGTTTATTTTAAATGTTTGTGATTATTTACCAGCCTGGAGGTAGCAATCGAATCGTTAAATCAACAATTACAATATGTTTTCCAGGGAAGCTGAACCGAGGACTCTCTGTGATTTCTGCATACGAATTCTTTTATTGCGGTTCTCCCTGACCATCTCCACCCCCTAAATGGCAAGCCAATTTATATAGGTCAATTCATATTTTCCACATTGGAGATGTATCAATCAGATTTATTATCTGGCGTTCGACCATTGAATTTACTCAGGTTGCGTGTGCATTGCTCATGGCGGGTGAGAATCTAGACAACCATGTTGATGTAAAGAACATTCTTGTTGAGATGGGAACCTACTTCCAAGTACAGGTAAATTCCGTTCTTTCTTTTTTTCTTTTAATTTTGGCTGCAACGTATCTTTCTTTTCTCAGATAGAGTACTTCATGCACATCATCACCTTTTTATGTTTCTTGTGCAGGATGATTGCTTGGATTGCTTTGGTGATCCAGAGATAATTGGTAAGGTGAGCTCATATTATGGATAAGAGATGTTGTAATTAACAAATCCAGGGAGGAAATGAAGAGAAGAAGAAGAAGAAGAAGAAGAAGGTAATCTGTTTATCTAATTGACTGCAGCTCTTATTGATATTGTTTTCTGCTATCAGATACGAACAGATATTGAAGATTTTAAGTGCTCTTGGTTGGTTGTGAAGGGTATGGAGATATGCAATGAAGAGCAAAAGAAACTGTTACATGTAGGAGAAGAGTATTGCTCTATTCACTTTGCTATTTTCTGTTGAAAACTTTGGAAGTGAGGTAAGGTTTGTCTATTGATTATGTTATGTCCTTCCAGGAAAACTATGGGAAACCTGACCCAGCAAATGAAGCACAAGGGAAGGCCCTCTATAATGATCTGAACCTTCAGGTTTGAACTTGATCTCAAGTAGAAAGTGCTTAAAATTTTCCAAACGATAGCATATACTACTGTACAAGTGTTTTGCTGTGCATGGATGTGTAAAGATGAAGCTTTCCTTTTATGAGTTGTTCGGCAAACTTGTTCGGATATACAGACATTGTGGTATTCTGTCCTTGAGTTTTCCTTTCTCTTATAGATAATAATCTCATATTTTGACTGTGTAGGGTGTATTTGCGGATTACGAGAGCAAAACCTATGAGAAGCTGATAACTTCTATTGAAGATCATCCTAGCAAAGCAGTGTTGAAGTCCTTCTTGGCTAAAATTTACCAGAGGCAGAAATAGAGAACCATCAGCAGAAGACTGGATGATGCCTAACAATGCAAGGCTTTTTATGTTTTTTTTCCCAAAATTGTATTTGTAGTTTCCTAATTGAGGATGATTGTTCTTCTTGTATCCCATCCCTCAAACCATCTTGGTATTGTTGGTGCTTACCTATCATTGAATAAACAATGGCCATCATTAACAAGAATGAAGCTGTTTGACATATCTAATTTTGCAGGGAATTTGGCTCCATTTGTTTTTGCAATGCAGTCAGCATCTTGTCCTAACCGAGTATTTGAAAGTGTTTAGTTAGTCAACATATATGCAGCAATCTTAATTAAGAAAAGTCCACAATTTATAGCCTTTTTTAGTTAGTCAACATATTTGAAAGGGTTGACTCAATTAAGAGCACATAACTAAACAAGAGGGTTCAATTACCTTGACGAAGGATATGCTTTAACTTGACCTGCAAAGATCTAGCACGCATCCTCTGCACTTCAAGGGCCCAACACTGAAGAAAGAAAGTGCCTTTTCAGAATCCCGTCTGCCAAGCCATCTGGATCCCATCCCTTAGAACTTGAAGCTCAACATTCAATAAGCGACGTCCAGACAAGGGAACAAAAAAGACAATGAGTCTCAAACAAAAATAAGATCAACTGCTGTAAACACTGATACCAGCTTTTCAAAAACTAACATGTGGTGTGTTCCTCAACTTGGTCCTATGAATCACTCTTCTGGCTTGTAGACACGCCAAGAAATCTTCAGCAACTCTTAATTCTACTCTAGCACGAGTCTTCAAAAAATCATCCTCTTCATCATCATGGCCAGCTTCCTCTTGTGAGTCATTATCATCAGTATGGACTTCCTTTTTCATTATTGTTTTTCAAGAAAGATTGCGAGAGGCATAGGATTGCAAAAACCTTCAAGGAACAACTTATCTAATATATAGTCTACTTGTTTCACTATCACAACAACTTGACTGTGTCTTCTTTAATTTATCCTGATAATCATGATGATTAACATATATGGTCCATGCATGTTCAAAGTCTTGAAAGAATACTAGCTTTCCTGTGACAATCAAGATCGCAATTGCCATCCATACTCGAATTCATAATATGCTTAATTCCTTGTTAATTAAGAGAAACAACTAGAGAGAAATTAAGAAGATTAAAATAATCAACATCTAATCTATCTCTCCCGCTTCCATCATCAACGTTATTGTTGTTAGCAAGAGATCAAGAAGATGATACATTTTTCAGTTCTTGGAATCTTGATGGTGAAGTTAGATAATATTTTTTTATTATTATCTAGCTTTTATTCCTTCAAAATTAACACATCATTAACAATGAAATCCAGGTTTGAGGGTTATGGGGTGTTTGGTACAATTTATGCTTTTATTTTAAGTGTTTTTTAAAAATAATTTTGACTTGAAAAAATATTAAATTAATATTTTTATAGTGTTTTATGATGGCTTTAATTTGCTAATATTAAAAATAAAAAAAATATTTTTAATATATTTTCAAGTGAAAAGTTATTTTTAAAAGTGTTTTGCACCATAATTTCAAAACCAATAAAAATAAAATGTATGATAAAATAAAATCCCATTAATTATATTAATAATAGAATTATTCAAGTAATCAACATCAATAGTATTATTAGATAGCATATAAGGTTGAATGTGGAGAAGGGCTATCCCATTTCTCTTTTTCTCTGGCATTGCTTGGGGCATGAATTGACGGTGCTTAACCCTTATCATTGGCTGAGTGCTTTGACCCGAATGATAGGCTAACTTTCTTTGACTTTTTTGGAATTCTAACATAGTAAAAAATAATTTAAATAAAATAACACAGTGGTAATAAATAAAAAATTCTGGATATTACAATACCAATAATATCGTTAAAAAAATCTTGACAAGATAAATCCAACAAAATAAACTACAAATGGTGAATAAAATAGGTCATACGAGCTGTCTAAAGATGTCGAGACTCACTTGCCCACTCTAGTCACCGTTAGTGATATTTCTTGATATCATTAGATTCTTCTCGTCAAGATCTTTCTAACGGTATTGGTGGTGTTGTCATTAGTGTTTCAGTATATCTCCAGGATCTTTTTCTTTTTCTCTCTCTACTTTCTCCTCATTAAATCTTTTATTCAATAATTTTGTAATTTAAAAAAGTCATGGATGATAATTATAAATCACGAATTGTAAATATTATATTATTTTATAACTCTCTAAACTGTGTTATTTTTTAAAAAATTTATATTATGTTATTTTATCAAAAAAAATAAAATTTACTCAACTTTATGTTTATAACTTAGTGGTCTAATCAAATGTGGCTGCCATTTTTATTTTATTTTATTTTCTTCAATGGGAGAAGACACCAACCGGAAGTAGAATACATGCACCCATTTACTCGCAGTTCTTTATTATTATTATTATTATTATTATTATTATTATTATTCTGTTTGAAAAAGTCTATGAGCTTTTAATTTTATATATATAGACACACACACACACACTCTTCCTTCCAAATTAGGTCATCAATGACCAACCAAATATTATTTCCTAACATGACTTTATTCTCTTAAAATTCCCCCGTCAATTGCATAATAAATCTTGAATATTATTCAATAAAAAGTGACCTCAATTCTAAAGAATCCTTGCTTTATGATTAAGATGCCAAGACTAAGATACTATTAGTAGCTTTTTGTTTTTAGGTACTTTTAATAAATATATTAGTATTTTTTAATAATTTTGATGTGTTAATTTTAAAAATTAAAATATTACAATATTAGATAGATATTAAGACATTGTTTAGAAATGTGATTGGAACAAACTTTTTCAATTTTTTTTAAAGAACTTTAAATTAATATTTTTAATATTTTTTATCATTTTAATGTGCTGATATCAAAAATAAAAAAAATATTATTTTAATATATTTTCAAACAAAAACACTTTGAAAAACACATTGCACCACAATCCCAAATACTACCTAAATGTGTTTGGTATTGTGATAGTTTTTGTAGTTACTGTCTTAAAAAATATTAAAAAAAACATTTTTAATTGAGGTTTTAAAAAATATGTGTTTGGTTAAAACTGCTGCGAGATTCATTTATACATAAAAATAAATGAAAAAAACAAGTCTCAATAAATAAAAATCAGATTATCTTAACTTCTACATATCAAGATTTATAGAAATTATTTGACAAACCACATAATTTTTCTTTGTGATTTGACAAAAACAGGAGCTACTATCATATCAATTTTTTAAAAAATAAACTAAATGCATCATTAAAATCGTTTTAAGAATAAAATTTAACTCAATTTAAAAATACTTTTGATTATATACATATGCAATTCTACATTCTCATTGTTATCTCAAGTTTAAATATGAGAAAAACATTACAATTAATACTCTAACTGTTAAAACTAAAAAGAAAAGAAAAGAAAAGAAAGGAAGATCTAAACATTATTACTAGCAATGTCTATTGATTAATTAAAGAAAGACAACCCCTCGATCTTTTACAAAATCCTTGATTGTTTCAATAAATAAATAAATAAAATTAGTCAGATAATTATTTTTATGATCCAACTTTATTATATATATATATATATATAATATTATAAACTATATGATAAAAGAAATGGTGAGTCCATGTGATCCACCTTATGATAAAGGCCAGTCCTTGAAGTTAAAAGTCAAATATCATACGCGCTATCTTACAATAATTTAATAATAAGTAGTTAAGTCTTTAAAGGCAGACAAAGAAAGTCGTCGTCTTTCTTCTTCTTCTTTTTGTTTTTTTTTAAAAAAACATTTCCCTTTAACGATCTTCTTCTTTCTTTAATTTTCCTTCAGGGGTTTATCTTTCTTGCCAACATAAATAATCTTTTGCTTATTTCAAATCATTTATCTCTCCGTTTTTTTTTTTGCCATTGTTTGTTTCTGTTTTTATTTTTGTTCATTTTAATTAACCTTTTAATCTCCTTGATTTCTGGTTTTATTTTTGTTCATTTTAATTATCCTGCCAATCACATTGATTTCTCTTTGTTTCCTTATCAGATCATAGTTATCACAAGATTTCTTGAATTTCTTTTTCTTTAAGAAAACTTTCAGTCTTGATACAGTTTGCCATGTTACTTTGGAAAACAATCCAAGAAGAACCTTTTTGAAGTTTATCAATTTCGCTTCATGTAACAGCTTTTTAAGGATTTCACGTTAAAAAGATTTTGGGTTTTGTCTGTTGTTGCTGTCTGAAGTTTGCTGTGGAACTTGTTTGTTGGTTCTTTCAAATAAGAAGCTCCAAGAAAGACTTGTTCTTGGTGGTGATATTGTATTTTTGGTGCAAAGTATTACTGGGTTTGATCCAGTTTTGAGTAAAGCTTAAGCCTTTTGGTTGTATACTATGGGAGGATTGAGGCTTTTTGTTCGTGTGATAGAGGCAAGGAATTTGCCACCAACGGATCCAAATGGGCTAAGTGATCCATATGCCAAGTTGCGGTTAGGGAAGCAGAAGTGTAAGACCAAAGTGGTGAAGAAGAACTTGAACCCAAGTTGGGAAGAGGAGTTCAGTTTTAAAGTGGAGGACTTGAATGAGGATCTTGTAGTGTGTGTATTAGATGAAGACAAGTTCTTTAATGACGATTTTGTTGGGCTGATTAAGGTTCCTGTATCGCGAGTTTTTGATGCGGAAGATAAGTCTCTTGGCACTGCTTGGTACTCACTGCAACCCAAAAACAAGAAGTCTAAGATCAAGGAATGTGGTATGTTTTGATTTTCTAGTAAAACTAAAGTCTTGCTTCTTCTTCTTTTTCCAGCAATTATGTGGTTGCCTTTTTTAAAGTGTATGATTTGTGAAAGTAGTCCTCTTTTAGTATTAATGCTTAGGTTGGATGTTGGTGGTTTCCATCTTAATCTGCTGTCCTTTGCTAAGACTGAATCCTGTTTGATGTTAGAGTTTTGATTGAGTTGTGTGCGTGCTTGATTCTGATTTTTTTTTATAACCTTGTATAAGATCTGGCTTTGTGATACACTTTAGAGTTTACATTGTGCATTGCTTTCTCTAAATTGTTGTCCTGGCACAGTTGATGGATGACATTACTGATTGGAATTTCCATGCTTCATCTTTTGTTTCTCCAACAGGTGAAATTCTTTTAAGTATATGTGTTTCTCAATCTTTTCCTGACTTGAACTGCAATGGTTCGAGGAAGAATGTGGACATAATGCAATCTCCATCTAGGTCATTTAATGGGATGACCAACTCTTCTTCAGCTAGATCAGAAGAAACTGCTTCCTCTAAAGAAGACAAGTTTTTTGCACAGAAAAATTTAGCTGGCAGAATTGCTCAAATATTTAACAAAAATTCAGATGCGATTTCAGCCACTACAAGTAGAAGCACTGAAATTTCAGAGCAATCAGAAACCGATGGATCTGAGGTTTGTGATGAGAAGGCTGAGGATCAGTCCTCTTCTGACAACTTTGAAGAACTTATGAAAGAGATGAAATCTAGAGATGTAGGAAGTGAAGTTCCAAAGAACCTACCAGGAGGAGTCCTTGTAGATCAATCGTACTTGATTGCAACCCCAGATTTAAACTCTCTTTTGTTTTCACCTGATTCGAGTTTTGCCAGATCATTGTCAGACTTCCTGGGAAATTCAGAACAGCAATTTGGTCCTTGGAAATTTGAGAATGGTAGTGGGAGCTTGAAAAGAGTAATTACTTATGTTAGGGCACCATCCAAGTTAGTTGGTGCTGTGAAAGCTAGTGAGGACCAGATTTATGTGAAAGTAGATGGGAAGACATTTGCTATTTTGAATTGTGTGAGCACTCCGGATGTTATGTATGGGAGCACCTTTAAAGTCGAATTGCTTTACTGCATTACACCTGGTCCTGAGTTGCCATCAGGAGAGGAAACTTCACATTTGGTTATATCCTGGCGCATGAATTTTTTACAGAGTACCATGTTTAAAAGCATGATAGAAAATGGAGCCCGTGCAGGTCTAAAGGACAGCTTTGAGCAATTTTCAACGTTTTTATCTCAAACTGTTAAGCCAGTTGATTTGAAGGACATGGGATCTAGCAAGGAACAGGTTCTGGCTTCATTGAAGGCAGAACCCCAATCAGACAGGAAGCTGGCTGTACAGTATTTTGCTAACTTTACTGTAGTTTCTGCGTTTTTTATGGGACTGTATGTGTTTGTGCACATCTGGCTAGCTGCACCAAGTGCAATTCAAGGGCTCGAGTTTCTCGGGCTTGACTTGCCAGATTCAATTGGTGAAGTCCTTGTATGTAGTGTCCTGGCTCTTCAGTGTGAAAGGGTGTTAGGGTTACTTTCACGCTTCATGCAGGCTAGAGCTCAAAAGGGTAATATTCAAACTTGTTTCTGCATGTCTTAATAAACTACTAATAACTATGCAATTCTATTTTCTGTCTTTGGCTGAATGCCTGAGGTATCTGTATATTGTTTAACTATTGTTTGTTTTGAGCACCAATTAGTTAATTGAACTTTATATTGTTAGTGTTGCTGATGCTTGACTTTTTCTTCTGTATCCAATTATAGGCACTGATCATGGAGTCAAAGCACAAGGAGATGGCTGGCTGCTTACAGTTGCCTTGATCGAGGGAAGTCATTTGCCTACTGTTGATTCAAGCGGCTTCTGTGACCCATACGTGGTATTCACCTGCAATGGGAAAACTAAAACAAGCTCTATCAAGTTTCAGAAATCTGATCCTCTGTGGAATGGTCAGTTTGTCTATCAATTTTCCATTTATAGATATGCATTTTTTTTCTTGAACTGTTTAGAAATTGTATGGATAATGCGATCCTCATATTGAAATGCTTTTAGATTCTATGATAATTATGATTCAAACCATCTTTTAATTGATCATTGTAATGAAACGCCTTGGACGTTGCAGAGATATTCGAATTTGATGCCATGGATGACCCTCCTTCTGTGCTGGATGTGGATGTTTATGATTTTGATGGACCTTTTGATGAAGCCATGTCCTTGGGACATACAGAGATTAATTTTGTAAAATCTAATTTATCAGATTTAGCTGATGTGTGGGTTCCTCTTCAAGGAAAGTTAGCACAAGCATGTCAATCTAAGCTGCACTTACGGATTTTCTTGAACAATACAAGAGGTAGCAATGTTGTTAAAGAGTACTTAAGTAAGATGGAGAAAGAGGTGGGGAAGAAGGTAAATGGCTGGCAATTCTGCACTGGTGTTTTACTTTGTTAATGTACTGTATATTTTGTATGTATTCTGCTTATGCTTTCTTACCCACTTAAATTGTTAATGGGATTTTTTGAAGATAAATGTGCGTTCTCCTCAAACAAATTCAGCCTTCCAAAAGGTTTTTGGGCTTCCACCAGAGGAATTCCTAATCAATGACTTCACCTGTCACTTGAAACGAAAGATGCCATTACAGGTGCTGTTCGTGTAACTATGTCATCTCAAAATTGTTATCTACAAGTTTAAATGTTAAGTTTTTTAGTATGACTTCTGATTGTATCTTTCAGGGTCGGCTGTTTCTGTCAGCAAGAATAATTGGATTCTATGCAAATTTATTTCGGCAAAAGACTAAATTTTTCTTTCTTTGGGAGGACATAGAGGACATTCAAATTTATACTCCTACTCTATCATCAATGGGTAGTCCAGTTATTGTTATAACTCTCCGACAAGGCAAGGGTATGGACGCCAGGCATGGAGCAAAGAATATTGATGATGAAGGGAGGCTGAAGTTCCATTTCCAATCTTTTGTATCTTTTAATGTAGCACATAGGTTAGTAACAAATGATATATAAGACCTTTGGTCTTTCTGATACAGAACTATTTTATCATCATAAATGTGACAATAATGGATAAGAGCTGGTCATCTATGACAAATATAATTTAATTTGTGCTTTTTTTTTTGCACCAAGCAGGACAATCATGGCTTTGTGGAAGGCCAGATCATTGAGTCTTGAACAGAAGGTGCAAATAGTTGAAGAAGATTCAGAAACCAAAATCCTTCAAACGGAGGAGAGTGGGTCTTTCTTGGGTCTTGAGGATGTCAGCATGTCTGAGGTTTATGCTGCTTCATTTTCTGTCCCTGTAAGCTCACTCTCTCCCTATTGTACGGGCTTTCGTGCATATATTTGTACATGCCATGATCATTCCTGTACATTTTGGATTTGTTTATCTTAGTCTGCACTTTGTGCAAAATTATCTGTCTGATGGTGGATATTGTGTTTTAGACCAATTTCGTAATGGAGATGTTTGGTGGGGGTGAATTGGATCGTAAAGTAATGGAGAAAGCTGGTTGTCTTAGCTATTCTTACACCCCATGGGAATCGGTGAAGACTGATGTACATGAGAGGCAAATATACTACAGATTTGATAAGCGTATATCTCGTTTTGGAGGAGAGGTCACAAGTACACAGCAGAAATACCCCCTCTCTGATAGGAAAGGTTGGCTTGTCGAAGAGGTTATGACTCTTCATGGAGTTCCACTGGGTGACTATTTTAATGTATGGCCAGAACCTTGATTACTTACACTGTGACTGTATCTTCTGCAGCTATCTTTGTTTCTGATGCTATTAATTCTGCTCCTCACTTTTGGCTTTTATTTTCTGTTTGTGGTGTGTTTTAATTGACTGTTTTCTTTCATTTTTTTTTGAAGCTTCACCTGAGATATCAAGTTGAGGATTTTCCTTCAAGACTGAAAGGCTGTCATGTGCGTGTATCCATTGGAATTCAATGGCTGAAAAGCACCCGGCATCAAAAAAGGATTTCAAAGAACATTCTCTCAAATCTGCAAGATCGCCTGAAGGTGATATTTAGTCTAGTCGAGAAGGAGTTTGTGAATAGATAATGAATGGTTTTCAGGCTACTTCTGTGTATTTTATACGACGGGCTTAGTTGGAGATGGCTGATTGTTTGCATATATACCTTCAGCAGCAAACCAACGCACTATGTCCATTCATCAGGGCATTGCCATCGGTCTAGAGATTGTGTCCAGCCATGTGTTCCTTTTTCTTCACATCGGTGCTGCTGCAGCATTTTGTTCGTTCTTCTGTGCTATTGTTTGAACCCTATTTGTATGAACAAAGTTCACGCAATGGAGATTGGTTCATCTCTCCACTCTTGTAGACTTTCTAAGATGATCTCTAATTCCTCGCTACCTGTAAATGTAGTGAATCCAGAACTTTAATTGACTTGACAAATTGTGCAATATGTGTATGAAACAAACGTTGTTGATGGAATAAGATATAAAGTACTAAAGTAGCATACAAGCAACAAGAATGATTTTGAGCTTCAAATGTTGTGTGCAGTCAGGAATTTGTGAGCAATGCTGTCTGTCTTTCATTATTATTTTGCAATCTATAGCTGTGATTGTTGCTCTTTGGCAAGGGTCAAAGCTAATCTTCTGCTCGTCTTCTTCAGCTTTGTTCAGATGCTTGCGAGTGATGAAAGTCCTCACATGGAATGTCTTTGGCTTTTAGCTATGAAGGTGGTTTTTTAAAAGCTATAAATTATAAGTAAAAAAAAAAAAAAACACATGGAAAAGGTTGTAATCGCTAAATTAGTGATTCCCATGCAGACATGCAGTCACTGTTATTTCCAGCCTGATGAGAAATTATGACATTTGAAATGTAATTTTTTATATATATATTTATAGAACAATTATATTTATAAAATAAGATAATAAATAATGTATTAATTATAAAATGACATGGATAAATTAAATTTTATTAACTTAGTTTATAACTTTTAATAGTGATCTAAATTAATCTAATAATTTCTTGTGTTGATTTAATATAAAACAAATATTCCCATAAAAAAATATATTAAAAATTTAAGCTTGAAATTGTTTTTACATCATTGATTATCTATTTTATATCAAAGATTATTTCTTAGATCTTTAGCTAACAAAAGATCTGATTTGAGATTTTCTTTTTCTAACTAAAATTACAAATAAATAAATAAAACAAGAATAAAAATATAGGAAGACTTCATTATCGTCATTGACATTCTACTCAATTATCAATTTCATCAATAAACAATTAATTTTATCATTTTCATCCCAAAGCTATTCAGCACCCATGATAATAAATTTATGTTTGAATATGTATTTAATTTTTAAATTATGTGCAAATTATATAATTAATTTCAGTGGATTCACCTAAAATCTCATCAAATATATATTAAGAATTTCATTATATTCAAAGATTAAAAAGTATTTTATTATATAATTAAAATTTGAGCTATTAACCCTTTTCTTAGAGAAAGGAACGACTCAGCAAGGATTTATTTGGTATTAAAATAGAACATGGTAGATCTCTGTAAAATAATAAATATAATCAAGATTTTATGTAAAAAAAATAAAAAAAACATTAAAAAAATAAAAAATAAAAAGAAAGAAAGAAAGAGACAGGGAAAAGCAGGGCTTGAACCTTGAAGGAAGCAGCTTTGTTTTTCTGCCTGGGCTGGCTGCTGCTGCTGCGTCGCTCTCCTCTCCCTCTCTTTCTCCCTCCAAAGCCAACACCGTCACATCCCACTAAAAACAGCTTCAGGTAAACTCCCCAAAGTCCAACTCCTTACTTGTTTAGATTAAATTAGATTAAAAGCTTAAAAAAGACGAATTCTTTTTTGCTCTCTCAGTTAGTATCTGATCATGGGATCAATTTGTATCCTTTTCTTTCTCTATTTTTTCCCAATTAAATACTGCTTACTGCTGTTTCTTGCAAAAGGGTCATGTAAAGTTTGCTTCTTTTGAATCCAAAATCTTTTAGTTTTGGTTTTTGAGTCAGATTTTGATGTTTATGGTAACTTTCTAAATGAAATCTGGGTGTTTTGATTGACAAGTGTAGATTTTTAGTTTCAATGTCACTGTTTTAGTTACTTTTGTTTGTAGCAAATAAGTATTTGCTACAAACTCTCCTATATAGAATTTGGATTTAGGGTTTTGGATGCGAGGGTGTGGTGCTGCTTGAGCTTGTTGATTGTCTTCACTTGAAAAATATGCAAATTTGGATATCTTGGTCGGTTTGTTTGTCGATGATAATGCCACATTATGGTGCTGTTTAGTCCAGGAATCATATTGAGGAACTGTGTTTAATAACGAAGGGGAACCTAGAATGTATGGTAGAGCAGGTCTTGAGCGTTTTAAAAAAGCTCAATCTACTGAACCCTTCTCAGTCCCTGTCAATTCTGCTCCCAAGACCACTACCCAACCTGCTGTTAAAACTGTTTCGCAACCCTCAGTTCAGTATTCACAATCTAAGACACAATCCCAGTTCCGAGACCAACCTTATGTTGCTCAAAAACCTGCTGCGCCGGAGGCCGGACCATTGCTAGGGCATACACAGCCGGTGACGCAGGTTGGAGGAGGGCAGTCAACTTGGCAGCCACCAGACTGGGCGATTGAGCCTCGTCCTGGAGTTTATTATCTTGAGGTTTTGAAGGACGGAGAGGTTCTTGATCGCATTAGTTTGGATAGGCGGAGGCATATCTTTGGGAGGCAAATCCACACTTGTGATTTTGTGCTTGATCATCAGTCCGTTTCACGCCAACATGCTGCTGTCATTCCTCACAAGAATGGAAGGTTAGATCTTTGCTCTAGTTTTTATTGATGCAGTTTTACTTGGCCTCCAAGTTTTAGTTCTCTCTAATTCTGCTTTGTAACCTTGTTGCAATATTTATAGGTGTCATCATAGAAGTTAAAGGGCACGATGTTCCCTGTATTAAGCATCCTTAATTAAGCTTTGATATGCTGAATTTGACAGTTTTTTCATTTAATGTTGGTTGACCAGCACTGTTATTGTCATGTAGTTACTAGGTGCAAGATGACACGGACAAGATAATAACACTGACAAAGTAGAAACAAATAGTAATTGCTGATTTTAACTGTGAAATGGAAGCTAGATTGGTTTTTGCTATTGATATGTTTCACAGTTAATATTTTTCTCATCCAAGGATCAAGATTATGAAGTTAAAGTCAATTGTGGAGAAGGTTTATAACTAGATGATCTGGATTGGCAATGCATTAACGTTCATTATAGCTTTCTTAAGTTCACAAATTTCAAAATTCATGTGCTCTGCAGCATTTTTGTAATTGATTTGGGGTCTGCACATGGTACTTTTGTGGCTAATGAACGTTTGACTAAAGATACCCCTGTTGAACTGGAAGCGGGGCAGTCTTTGCGGTTTGCTGCATCAACACGAACTTATATCTTGAGAAAGAATGATGCAGCTCTTTTTCCTCGTCCTCCACCTCCCTCAGAAATTAACCTACCACCCCCTCCTGATCCATCTGATGAAGAAGCTGTTGTAGCATATAATACTTTTCTGAATCGTTATGGTCTAACTAAGCCTGATCAACCAACTAAATCGAGTGAATCAAGTGGCTCATTAAGCAGAAGACATGATGACCAGCAGTTGGGGAGAGCTGCTAAGAGAATAAAAAAGACAAGGGTTGCTTTCAGGGATCAAGTTGGGGGTGAGCTGGTTCAAGTTGTTGGTTTTTCAGATGGTGCAGATGTAGAAACAGAGCCTGGTCCAATAGGTGTAAAAGAAGGAAGCCTTGTTGGAAAATACGAGTCTCTTGTACAGGTTACAGTAATACCCAAAGGTAAGGAACAATTCTCAGCAAAGGAACATAATGCTTCCCAAAAAGGAGTGACTAGTAGATTACAAGAAGTCTTGAATAAGGTCAAAACTACTACAAAAAGTGGGATGTATGATGATCTTTATGGAGAATCATTTGCTGGAAAAGTGGGCTCTTCCTGGGCATATTCTTCTGATAGTTCTGTTGGTAATCTAGCTTCTCCAACAAAAGATGGCCAGGGGAATGCTATTGGTTCTTTGAGTGGAAAACCTGAAAATAACCCGAGCGCTTATGATGACAACGATGATGATGATTTATTTGGTGACTAGTTGAAGTGAGGGAGCATGTTGCTTATTCTAATTCATTTGTTTTGTGCACTGGAAAGCAGCAGTGTGTTTGACATTGGTGCCACACGATGTCCTGAGGTAACAGGTATAAGAGGCCATTGCTTCCCCTTGTAATTTGGAATTTATCAGCAATTGTTTCTTTGTAATGGCAACTGCCCATCTGGGGTTATATTTTGTAACTCACTAGCACCTTTTAGCCTTCAAGCTTGGGTTAATCTAGACAAAATGGAATAGAATTAAGCTGTGGCAAATTTTTTAGCTGGTTATCAAACTCTCTTGTGGTGATTCAGGTCCTACTTGCTGTGCTTGTACTTTGCATCCTGGTGACAAGGAAACTCCTGTTAATTTGTTTAAGGTACTGACAGTAGAACAATCTCTTATCTCCCGAAACAGCATGGGCTTCCTCGACTACTGTCATTTCCTCATGTTCTCAAACTCCTTGGCGGCCCTGGAAATTGTTTTGAATGGCACAAGGTAAGATAAGATCATAGCTCCTCTTGTGATGAACACAAAATCCTGGGTTATCTAAATTCATCCCAAGGACAGAAGACTAAAGAATTGTTTCAGAAAATAAAATTTTCTTTCCTATTCTCTTCATTCTCTCAAGTAAATTTCAAGCTCATTGTTTTCTTTTCCTCCAAATTTCATAGTAGTGATCACAAACTGAACTGAAAGAAGTTAAAAAGTAGAAGTTAGATGTTATCAAGTTCAAAAGGGTGCCCTTGTCTAGAGCATGAAAATGACGTAAGGGTAATTGCTAGTGTGTTGAAAAGCATTCTATTGACTTTACTGTGCATGTTATCATTATCTTAATTAGCTCGAGAATCCATTCAAGGGAAAAAATGATTGTGCAACACTAAAGGGTCCTTTACTTTTTGAATGCCATCATAGTTTCCACTCCAAGCATATTGGTTTGCATCATCTTCACATATATAGTGATAAATTTTCTAGCTAGTTTAGATTGCTGTTCCAAAAAATTGGGTAATTGACAGCTTTATTTTTACTGTGAAAGGAAAGGATCCCCGCAATTCTCTTCAGAGAGCCAATCCAATTATGCCAAAGTTTTTGGGCTATTGCTTAACGCAAGGAGCAATAGCCCAGAGCCAGCATTCGTTTTTTAGGGCAATACACTGAGAAGGCCCCGTGGATACTGCTTATAGATGCATAGATATGACATGGGATTCAAATTTCATTGATGAAGAAAGAAATGCGAGGCCTACTTGCCACCATAGACTATAGAAGACAATGCCCGGTGGCATCAACTAATATTGACTGCCCAGATGTGGGAAGAAAGGCAACTCTACTCTTCTATGGGACAGTATTGTAGGTCCATACGATATAGAGTAGAGATTGACTAGTGGCATTCTTAAACCCTATGTTTCTTACCTATGCCTAACCTTTCATTGAAACCTAGGTTGACACATAACTTCTTCAACAGTCTAGTTATCATGGCCTCTAAGAATTTTTTTATTTTCTTGAAGGCTTTTCTTATTGATGATACATCCATGATTGATTCATTTTAATTTGCTGTTCATGAATAAATTTTTCTTGGAATCAAGACATTTTTTTCCTGTGGATTCAGGGTATGTTTATCCACTCCGTTCAAACAATATTTGGCTTGAGAATCATCATTACTACTTAGACTATATTTATCTATTCTAGCTTGAAAAAACATAAAAAAAATAATATTTTTTCAAGCTACATACAGATTAAAATGCAGCATTACCATACCACGTAGATAAACAAAGTCTTGATGGTGAGTAGTGGCCACTTAGCATCATCTTTTTTGCGGCCGACATGGTAACCTAAAAATCAAAGGATCCAAGTTGTTGAAATGGCTAGCTTGATAGATTCTGTAGTTGGTCGGAGTTTGATTCATTACCACTTCTTTTTTCTGTAACCATGAAGGAAGCAATGAGAAAAAGACTAGTCTTTTCAACAAAACCTTTTATTCCAACTTACTTAGAAGAATGGAGTTAATTTCCGTTTCTCTTTGGTAGATCATAGCAACTTGAATATACATCCCTCCTAATAAAGCATGAGGTGACCTGATCAATCAAGGTTCATTCGCTTGTTGGCAAACAGAGAATTCAAGGATAATGACCACTCTGCTTCATATAATTATTAGCATTATACATGATAAACAAGCACATCAAGGAGTGGATGATGCAGGGCCAAAGAGATGTATTTACTTGTAGTGTAAGTGTGTCCGTTTGTCTACACCGCGTTCAAAGTTACATATTTTGCTTGAAAAAACATTATTTCTTACACCTTTTCCGTCCAGCTAAACACAATTTAAACCGGGGAAATGACCGCCTGTCTAGCAAGCTAGCTGGTCAGACTTTCTCGAAAAAAAAGAAACTAAATCAAGAGTAATGAAGGATACTGTGATGATGGTGACCACGCAATAGATTAGGGTCATATATAATGTTAATCATCAGTGTCTTGTCATGACATCATTGAGTTTGGCTGCTCTGGTCAGCAAATTAGAGACCAAAGTGTCTTATATTTCTTAATTAGCAGTGCTTTTGTTATTAATTAAGCAGATGTAGAATCATAAAAAGCAGGTTAATTAACAGTAAACCCATCACATCATCTTCAACTTTTCTGTCCTTGTATGGACATGGAGTGGTGAATGGGGTAACAAGATGGACCCAGAAAAACACGATCTTTTTGAAATCAAAGCAACAAAAAGAAGAGGAGAGGAGAGATTGACACAAAGAAACACACGTGAGATTAAGAAACCTACACGCATGAAATTTGAAGCAGCAAATAATATCATCACATTGAAGAGAAAGGCTTGTCTGGTGTTCGGCCTTCAAAACAACCAACAATGCGAAGCAGACCAATCCCATCACCACAGACTGGTATAGGAACTAGAGGAAACCAACGGCACAAAGACAACACACGTGGCCGACATGCAAATCAAGGTGAAGACTAGAAGAAAGAAGAGAATATCCTTAAGCTAGTGGAGAGAAGAATGATGAGGTATAGCACAGTGGATCTTTCTTGCTTTGCTTGGTCCCGCTTGATTAATTTAGGACTTCAATTTATATTTTTATTCAATGAAAAACAAGAGAAAATGTAAATTGCATATTTGTAAGTATTTTTGTTTTGACAAAGGGGGAAGAAACCATTTATATTGGAGTAAGAAATTCATGAAAATGATTTTAATTTAAGGTTTAAGGCTTTACAATGAAGAAAAATAGTCTTTAACCATGAACAAAACCAAACCCTTTGGATTAAGGTTCCGTTTATCTACGCAGTGAGAACTAAGGTTCAAGTCAGAAAAAAAAACATTAAAAAAAAATATATGCCTTTTAACTTGAAATACAGTTGAAAACGCAGCAAACTACATAGAAAAACCATCGATAAGTTTCGAAAAAGTAATTAGAAAAGCACTCTTTTGGTAGTTATAAGCATTAGCCTCTTGCATTTGCATGCTTTCTGTGAAATCAATCATGGAGGACCAATTTCTAGCATGTTAATTAATAAAGAGAAGAAGAGGGGGGGGGGGGGGGGGGGGGGAGAGAGAGAGAGAGAGAGAGAGAGAGAGAGAGAGAGAGAGAAGGTGATTGGTGCCTGCTGCCTGCTACCTCATCTTGCTTCCTTTTTTTTCTTTTTCTAAATGTTCTATCATAATATGCTTTTGATACATTACCATGTTGACTAATCCCAACCAACCACTCCCTCTCTCTACCCTCCACTAGTCTTGGTGAGGTGAGACACAGAGAGGAAGGAAAGAGACTCATTTTCTCTTCTTTTAGTTGTCGTGAGCGTGTGTTGTCTTGCTAGTTGAGTTAACAGAAACCCACATTACCACAACCTCTTCCTCTCTCTTCAACCAGCAGGATTACATGCATGAAACCTTTTAGTCATTTCTGGAACATCACATATGTGCTTCTCATGTTCATGTACTCTGATGGGCACATGCTTGTTCCTGATTCTTAAGTTCCCACAGTGCTATATCCTTGCTGCCTTTATTATATCAGTCCAAGTTCGAAGAGTAAAATTTGCAGCTTTTTCATCACTTGTAATTGATGGTTCTGCTGCTGCTTGCTTGAAATCAAACAACTGCTGGTATGTACACTCTTCTTGATATGTACTTGCACATGCTTCCTTCTTCATTATGTGAACAACTATGTTTGGTCCAGTCTCATTGATGATGATGATGATGTACAGTTGTAGATAATTAAGTTGGTAAAATGGGAAAAATTAGGGTGACTTGATTGACAGAAATCTGCTCGACTCGTTATTATTGTCCCCCACTCAATAGCCAAAACACAAAAGCTCAAGGCGCTTTTTTGTTCTGTTATAAGCAGATATGAGAGATTCTGCCATGCTTTGGCTAGCTAGAGGATAAAAAAATTATGGAAAAAAGAAACGTTACTGTATGCTTTTATTAAATAATTCCAATAGAGTATGGACAAGGAGAAAATTATAAAAAAATTCTGGGACCTTGTAGACAAGTTCCTTTATCAATTTCGAAAGGGATTGTTAACACAAGTGGTTAAGTGCAGTATCACAGTGGATGGCAATTAATGATTCTGTTTTGGCATAGGCACTGCTCACCTTTTTTTTTTTTTTTTGATATTATATGGTGTTTAGAAGAAAGTTCTTTTAGGGCTTTTGCTTCGAGTACTTGGTGTTGTGCTACATTACCACTGTGTTTCTCTTTTACCTCCATATCTGTTGCCTGACAGACCACTAGGTTAGATTTCAACCAATCTTTAAAGGCACCTGGACCAACATCTCATTCTATCTGGACCACCAATACCTCAAGGTACAGTTTTTTCTTCCTAGATGAGGGATAGGGAGAACATGTTTTTATTTTCAAGTATGATATTGAACCAAATCTAAGCCAACCTGTGATATCATTACCATGGAGGAAATCAGAAAAATTGGTCCACCTTCCATCTGTTTAGCATTAGTTTGGAAGGATATTTGAGCTACTGTAGAATAGGAAAGATCATCGAAAGCATATCAGCTTAGATTCTGCACTAGTCATCCTGCATAGAGAAAGTTAAATCAAAATCTCCAAGTCATAATGATGGAAGTTCGTGTCCTTTTCTTCTTAGATGTCATCCATGTTCTTATAAGATATGGTTTAAAGAGATTTGATTGCATGCAGTATCTGTCTATCTTTCTGATCACTTCATGCCACCAAATATATATGGCAGCATTTACTTCATATTTATGGCTTCAGTTACCGATTAAGCTAGGTAACACTGTTTATGTTGTTGCAAACAATCTATATTCCCTGAGCTATAGAGTTTAGTCCACAATACCATGCATCCTCTTCTTGGTTTATTGTGGTATGCCCTAGAGCAATTGAGTGGTCAACTGCTGCAAGAGTAGGGTTGGTGCGGGATTTAATGTTCCATATATGTTACTGCCCTTGACCCAAAAAGATTAACTGTAAAGAAACTAAGACCAAGAAACCGTTCATTCAATTCCAAGGTGTCAACAGATTCACAAATCTACTTCCCATTCAATTTGGTTAAATTGGAAGATCTATATGTTACTCTTCCAAGCCGATAACCCACCTGTTTTTAAGCAAGAATAAACTTTTGTTGCCTATGAAATGGCCCTTTTCAAAGAGTAAATAACCAAGACACCAATACTTTTAGATCTGTCCATACTTCCTGAAGGAAAGAAAAGGAAAGCACCGCTGAAGTGGCTACACATACAGCTCCATTATGTATATATGGACTATATGCTTTGATTTGATTACAAACCATATGGGGCCAAGAATCACTTTAGTTTTCCATTTCCTAAATAAGTTCGAGGACATACTTCGGCCATCTAATTGGGAGCCATCAAGCATCAACACAGTTATGGTAGGTATTTGCTCATCCTTTCTTATTCCAAGGATGGATTATGAGTTGGATTTTGTCAGGTAAAATTATCAAGCATCTCCTTTTGACAAGGAATATTTGAGACTTTAGTGTTTCGTCACCAATTCTCAGGATCTTCCATTTGTAACATGACTACAATACTGAACTTGTAAAGTTTACTTGACGGGGGTGTCATCGGACCATCTTTCATGCATTGAGACTACTTACACAACATCTGTTACTATAAAACAGAAATTACCTACAGATATATATATATTGTCATTTTATTATACTATATATATAAAGGTTGTGGACTGATGTGGTTGGTGAGGTAATTGCCGAGGCACAGCCATGCATACATTTTCTGCTTAAAGGGGTTTTGGATTCTGCCAAATCCGATACCACCGGAATATCAGGTAGTATACTTCAGTCTCTTATGAGGTATATCTGTCAAAATTTTAGCAGAAGTACAAAAATCCATGCCTAAACTTGTAAACCAGTGAGGGTTTTTGCCTTGCAAAAGAAGCATTTAATAAACTTCAACCACCAAATTAACGTTTAATACACATGTCAAAGATATAAACTAGAGACCATTTTGCATGTAGGGTGGTCAAAGAAACTGCTATTGTTTCTGCTTCTGTTTCCTGTAAAGACTCTTCTTATAGCACCATCCTCTTCTCTCTTAAGAGCTTGACAGTAGAGAAAAACTGACTGAATCAACCGTGTTTTTCTTTCTTCTATTTTCTTGCAGGTAAAACTACAAAACTTATGTGGTTAGACTTAGAGGGCTTGTCTTGTAGGGTTTTATACAGGAAATATTGAAGATGGTTGGGCCCTTGTTGGATTAAAAAGGCTAGGCGCGGTAAGGCCTACATGCCATTTACATTTTAAAAGTGATCGATTCTATGCGTTTAACACTTTTGCATGCTAAAGCTATACAGTTACGTGGGTTGACATGTCTTTCAAGAATCATGATCCCTTCTTCTTCTTCCACCATTTCAGTTTCTTCTCCTTTTCTTCCCCATCTTTCTGATAATTTTGGCCATATCTGTGAAGCCACTACATGGTGATGAATTTTTTCTTCAAAATTAAATGCTGCCTCATGTGTTGATGAAGTTGTTAGATTACTGCCCTTTTGCCTTGGCAATCATTGTGAGTATGTCCTAAAAGCTCTCTCAATTTCTTCCCTTAATTGGTGACTAGAATGTATTAATTCACTTCAATATTTCTTGAGAGCTCTTGTTTTTCTTTCCTTTTTCAACTAGATTTCTCCTTTTTAATTTTGACATCTTTTCCAACATTTTCTCAGGCTTTGATTTTTCCAATTTAATTCCAGGCAGCACCAAGTAATTCGTTTTTGTTTTTATTTTTCTGGTGAAAAATGATGTATAAAGAGACTTTTTATTTTATTTTATTTTAGGACAAATTTCCTGGCCTTCTTCTGTATACACGCCCTTCCTTTAAATACATTTCATTTAGAATCTGTTCTGGAAAAAAAGGAATTAGAATGAATGAATTACCATTTCTGCTGGTACTAATGGAAAAAAAAATGAATATATCAGATTGCATTGCTTAATATTGTCTGATACACAAAAATTCATTACAATTTTTTCTTTTTCCATGGACAAATTCAATGTCTAATTACAGAGTAGTTTTCTCAAGGTATTCCTTTTCATTTATGGTACCTCGCTCACCTCTAAAATTTTGTTGATACGCCTGCCTGTTTGATTAAACACATCCTGGATTTATTTCAGGTGAGATCTCAAAAGGGCATGCTCCATTGTTCTGAAGTTAAAATCTCTCACTATCTTTTGATCAAACGAAAAGAAAATCGCAAAAATGAAGTTTATGAAACTTGGGACACGGCCAGATACCTTCTTTACAGAAAACGCAACCAGGTGTGTTGATCTATCACCAATTTCTGTATCAATTAAAGCTGCATATATCAGGTATGAGCTGTACCCAGTCATGTTACTTTTGCAATGCAGGTCTGTGATATCAGATATACCTAGTGACCTTGTTATACGAATCAATAACATCAATTTTCTTCTTCATCAGGTATGATTTAGCCAAGGACATAAATGAAATCTGTCCCAGATGCATCTTCACTGAGGCCAACTTGCATGCTAGACATTCATAATATGTTTTAACATTGCATACAATTCATACAGCATAAAGAGATGGGGAAAAGCATATAATTTTGTTTTTTCCATGGCATGTAAAGTACAATTTCACTATTTTAATCTGCATTTCTTGATTTTTAAAACCCTAAATTCATCCAAGATGACTTAGATTCTTACTAGCTTTACTGCTCTTAGCTGCAGTTTTCACTTCTACCGAAGTGTGGCCTCTTACAGAGGCTATGTTCAGATTCTGAAGATTCAAATACTGTTACAATAGAGCTGCATGATATCCCTGGAGGGGAAGATGCTTTTGAGCTGTGCGCTAAATATTGTTATGGAATAACAATCAACCTCAGTGCTCATAACTTTGTATTTGCATTTTGTGCTGCAAAGTTCCTTCGAATGACAGAAGCTGTCGAGAAGGGAAATTTTGTCCTTAAACTTGAGTCCTTCTTTAATTCCTGCATTCTAGAAGGTTGGAAGGACTCAATTGTCACGCTACAGACAACAGTCAAGTTGACAGAGTGGTCAGAGAACCTCGGAATCGTCAGAAGATGCGTTGATTCAATTGTTGAAAAAATCCTCACACCCCCTGCAAAGGTCAACAAATCCCTTACAGAAGCAATTTCATTTTTTCATGAAATTGAAAAAAATATATTTAATTTAGTAAATATTTTCAGGAAAATCATCTTAAAGTCATTGTTCCTTGCAGGTAACATGGTCCTACACTTATACTAGAAAAGGGTTCAACAAGCAGCAGCAATCTGTTCCCAAGGATTGGTGGACGGAGGACATATCCGATCTTGACATAGACCTTTTCCGATGCATAATTATAGCTATTAAATCAACATATATGCTCCCACCACAGCTCATTGGTGAAGCTTTACATGTTTATGCCTGTCGTTGGCTACCGGATGCTACAAAGATTACACCTCCAGAGAGCTCAGTGTCTCAGACTGACGATGTTGCAGAAAATCATCGAAAAATTATTGAAATCATTGTGACTATGATTCCAGCAGATAAAGGGTCAGTTTCAGTTGGCTTCTTGCTAAGACTTCTTAGCATTGCAAGTCACCTAGGTGCATCTACAGTTACAAAGACAGAACTTATAAGGAGATCTAGCCTGCAATTAGAGGAGGCAACAGTTAGTGACCTGCTATTTCCTACACATTCATCCTCCAATCAGCATTATTATGATATTGACTTGGTTGCAGCAGTGCTAGACAGTTTCTTGCTGCTATGGAGAAGAACATCACCCGCACCTATCGAAAATTCCCAGTCTATGAGATCAATTAGAAAGGTTGGAAAGCTTATTGACACTTACCTTCAAGTGGTCGCTAGAGACATCAACTTACCGGTATCAAAAGTTTTATCTGTTGCTGAAGCTTTGCCAGATATTGCTAGGAAAGATCATGATGACCTGTACAAGGGAATCAACATTTATCTCAAGGTAAAGAACTATATGCAGCATGTCTTAAATATAATATAAAGCTCAGGACTTGTTGAGCCCTTACAAAACTTTCCATGGCCTAATGCTTTCAGCAAGTTCTTTATCATGGTATTCTTATTTCTGATCTTCAAACCATTCATACATTCATTCATTTTCAAACAGGAGCATCCTGAACTGAGCAAGGCAGATAAGAAGCGTCTATGCAGGCCTCTAGACTGCCAAAAACTCTCGCCAGAAGTCCGTACCCACGCTGTAAAGAATGAGCGCCTACCATTGAGAACAGTCGTGCAAGTCCTATTCTTTGAACAAGACAAAGGCTCGAGGGCAAATGATCAAAGAATGTCAGCACAGGAGCAACTACTCTCCAGAGGGAAACAGATACCGTTAGTGAGGGACGAGCTAAGTAAGCTACAATTAGAACAGCATGAACAAACCGCCCCACTGGAGGGAATAGGGAAAACCCCAGCACCATCCGAAAGCAGCTCAAGAAATCATCAAAAAATGAAGAGAACGGATAAAAAGATAGCGTTGGAGTCAGAGAAAAGGGTGGTGAGGGAAGAAATAGAGGAAGTAGAAACTAAAGATGGAGGAAGCTCAGGAAGCAAGATTAATGCCAAAAAGATGATGAAAAACAGAAGTGGATCAGACCATAGCCGTGATAAAAGTAGAGACAGGTAGATAAATTTAGACCATCCCGATCAATTTTCTCTTTTCTTGTTGGAATCATGTTCTTTCTATATAAAAAAGAAAAAAAGAAGGGGTTAAGTTTAGCTTATCCATCTGTGTTAGTAATCTTTTATACAGAGTTGAAAGCTCTATGCAGATTGCATTTTTGTTTTTGTTTTCGATTTGATACATCAACTATATGCCATATTTGTACTGGTTAATTTGCAATGTCAAATTACGACTGATTAATCAAACAGTTCGTATGATCTATAGCTCGTTTGATGTGGTCTGATCTTGGTGAACTAGGTAAAAGAAACTTGGCTTAAGAAGCTGACAGGCCGGCTTAAGTGAGAATTGAAGAGCAGTAGCAATTTCTTTCCCATTTTTTTGATCTTGAATCAAAATTAAAATCAAGATCCAAGCCCTTACAAGCCTGAGCTCCTTTTGTCATAAAGGGAAAGCTTGATCGAATTCTCAACACAGGTAGTTCACTCTCCTGGCTTCCGGTTCAGCCTTGTGCTGTATATGCTGTCATGCCCAGACAAATCCTCTTTTTGATTCCTTGACATCCAAGACCTACAAAAGGCTATCATGCGTCACTGCTGAGTGCTCCAGGTCCGTCCAGGGTCATGGCTGCCACTCGGAATCCCCCCATTTTACACGCTGTTGATTCTAGTTCATGCATTTTTCAATCCAGGAGATAATGCCATTGCCATCAGAACCATAACCATAACCATACTCAATTCAAATGACGAATGATGATAATGCTACCAGAATCCGCAACTCCATCACCACCAGTCTAAGAGTAAGGAGGAAGCACAATCTCCATTATTACCATCTAATCACTATGCTGCCAGTTAGGAAACAAACATTTATTGACTTGATTGAGTGGTAGTGGTGAATGTGTGGAGAAGATCAAACTCATAACTGCAGTAAACAAGGAGAATCAAAAGAAAACAAGGAGCAGTAGAAACTTAATTAAAATTTGAAGCATGGAACTCAAGTTGCTGATTTCTTCTTCAAATTCATTGCATCCTTTATATCATTCGGTTATTCTTAACCCAATTTTACGCTTACAAGACTATAATTTTCTCATCATAAAATCCTAGACATACCATTCACACCCAAATTCATATACTTGATTTGTATCGGAAGTGGAAACATTGAAGATAAATAACATGTGATGAACAAGTCTCTCTGATCATTCTGCCAACATCTCAAGATTCAAAGACCAACATTAAACATGGTACTTGGTTATTTGATTGGCTTCGAATTTGTCTCTTTATGCATACATAATTTACTTTAAAAAACATGACTCAACACTATGTGCCTTGTAGCTCATAACATTCTTGGAAAAACCATTATTTTTAAGTAATTTTTTTATAATTTTGATATATTTATGTAAAAATCATTTAAAAAGCACATATTAAAAAAACATCATGGCAAGAATTTATTTAAAAAAACACTTCAAAAAAACATGTGAATCCAAGTAAAACGTTGCCTAAAACATCACAATTGCAAGAAAAACATTAGCAAGTAGCCTTGACCATAGTTGAGAAAAGAGAGCCAACAACCTTGTAAATCCACGTGTGTGTGGGTGTCAAAGACCTTGTCATAAACTGAAGCCGGCTTGGTTTGGCTTCCATTTTTGGCTGCCCCATGCCTGCTCTGACCTAAATGTAACCGAGACCAAGACCATCCCCTTCCTTTCATTTTTGGTGCTTGAATTTTAATGTTTTGTCTTGCCTCTTGGGATTTATTAAATTAAATTAAAAAAATCACAATCACTCCCTTCCTCTTTGCTTAACAAAACAAAAACAAAAACAAAAACACCACCTCTATCTCTCTCTCTAGATAATTATAAAATACTAATAAAAAAACTTAACCACAGCAAAAAAAAGGAATAGGGAGAGAAATGTCTAGGAATCTTGACTTCTCCTCCTCTTTCCTTCTTTCCTCTCCTTTGTTTCCCTAAAAGGTAAAGTCTTTTTCTTTATTTTTCATTTCAACTGTTTCTTTGTTTTCTTTCCATCAACTCTTGATTGTTTCTGTTTTTTTAATTTTGGATAGTGATTTGATTTCTGTTTAAAAGTCATAATCTTTTTTCTGGGTTTTGCTTGATCTATTGTGGGATATTGATTTAATTGTTTGTTGTGTGTGGTTTGTGCCTCAAGTTTCAATTTTTATGATGGCATTGGAGTTGTCGGATCAGAAAGTTTGGGTTTTTGGATCGGTTAGATGTAATACATTTGATGAATTGGTGTTTGTATCTGTTATCATGGCCTCTGCTTTTTTGGTATGTATAGTTACACGTGGTCACATCTTTTGATTCATATTAATTGAATATGGATTTTGGAATTGGATTTTGCTGTGAATCCTGATTGGTTAGTAACAATCTTCTTCTGAACTTAAAATCTTACCTGCCGAAACAAAAGTGGGAGCGCAAGATTGATTTCAAAGGATTATTGAGGTATCCTTGAAAGGTTAAGATAGTAGTTAGCTACTTTTGTATTCCGTAATAAGTCAATCCCCCACCTAAAAAGGGCCTTTGAGTTGTTGATATGGTGAATAAATATTGATATTAGCTCTTTTAGGTTAAAGGCTCTTCAGTGAGATAGTAAGCATGGTGTTACGCACTAGAAGTTGGCTGTTTAGTCTCTAATAGTGTTTCTTGTTAGGCAAGAGTATATGTGTGATGCAAGCTCCCGGGATTTTAAACATATGAGTACTTTCATTTGATGTCTTACTTTTTCTAGAGATAGCTGTAGATAGGGTTTCCAAGATTGAAACATACCATTGTGTAATTTGTCTTGTTTCCAGGCAATAGAACTCAAGCGCCCATCATTGTCCTATGGTCATCAGAACTTTCCTCTGAAAAGACATTTATGGAATTTGAATTTGTTGTTCAGACACCGTGTAAATTTTGTTCAGTGCTATTCAATATTGTTGTTGGTGGTGATTTTTGCTATCATATCTGAATTCTTAATGAAAGAATTCATTCCAAGCTTGAATTCTGATCCTCCAAAACAAGAGCAGGAGTGAAGGGTTTATTTCAAAGGATTGTTGAGGTACCCTTAAAAGGTTGAATTGATAGGAGCAAATTTGAACTGTTTTGTAGTCCCTAATAAATCAATCCCTCACCTTTTTAGATGGCCTTGGAATTCTTATCATGAATTATATAAGGGGTGAATAAATTTTTTGTATTAGTTTTTTTAGGTTGTAGACACTTCATTGGGGTAGTAAGATGGAGAATGCTCTGGATGTTGGCTGTTCAGCTCAGAGTAAACATTGAGTATTTTCATATGCTGTGTTGCTCTTATTCTCTAAACATACGTGTAGATGGTGTTTCCAACATTAACAAGTTATTTTACTATATAGTCTCTGTGTCTTTTTCCAAGTGAATAGAATAGATATTAAACTCCCATTGTTGTCCTATAGTCATCTGAACTTCCCATTGAAAAAGACTTCTATGGTATTTGAATATATGGTTTCAAGCACCATGCAATTGTCGTTCTAGGTTTTTAACTTATAATCATGCAAGTTAAGCTGGTCGATGCTGCATGTGTGCATCTTCTATGATATCAGCATCCTGAAGTTTGGGACGGTGCTCAACTTTTTGCTTGAGAGATGGGAAATGGAAAAGGTCTTTCAGATTCTTTCCAGGTTTTTAATGGTATTAGAAAATTCAAATATTTCTCTTCTTTTAATTTTCTTGGTGAGAAAAATTGAGAATATTGGTTTCATTTGTTGCATATTAGATCAAGAGTTGAATTGGTTGTCACTTGTCCAATAAGATTATATGTTTTGTTTTAGTTAAAGGAGACATAGATAACGGAAGGAAATATCATATTCTGATTAGTCTCTGATGTTTCTGTGCCATTTGATTCACTAGGCAACAAAATTGATATTTACAGGTCATGTTGCATTTATGATTACTTGCAGCCAATACGATGCAGGTGACAGAAAAGGACCATTGGATTCTGAATTGATTGTATTTTATAATTCTGGTGTTTCCTTAATTTACTCTGACAAAAGAAGCAGAGCGTACTGTTTCGTTGCGTGTTGGAATGCTACAATGACTTGGTATTCTTGAATTGCACACAGGAAAAGGGAAATAAATGAATATTAGATTCTGGCAGGTTTTGATAAAAGTTACAAGATTCTGATTTAGTTTTCTTTTATTTATTTTTTTAAGTTGAGCATATCAGAAAGGGATGCCCACTGTTTTATTTTAAACGGCAAATGTATAATATACAAAAAAAATTTCATGGTTATACTTCCGTAATTATTATCCAATTTCAAAAGTCAAAGTGTTTTAAAGAATTGTGTTAAAATATATGCACATGTTTGATTACATGTTCCTAAATATATGCGCACATGTTTGATTACATGTTCCTATTTCTCTTCAAAGTATCCAAAGCCTGTCAACTTGAAAGGTCAGAAAGTTTATTCTTTTTTTTTTATCTAAATTAGTTAACTCCCCTTAACAGATCTGAATTTCCTTTGGAAGTTCGATGAAATGCAACTTGTTTGTGTTATGGTATATCAACTCTCTAATTTCCTATACATATGATTTGGCTGGCTTGAAGTTCTCATCCACATACAAGTAAAGGGAAGTTTGTCTGCGACTATGATATGGTTATTTCCTTCTCTCATGTTAACTGATTGTATGATACTTTTTACACACCTTCCATAATTATAGCTATGATAGAATTTGAAATACATAAAATAGTATACCTTTACAGAGTATTCTCTTTTGTTTTCTTGGTTTCTTGCTTGCTGAATCAACAGTCTTTTGAGCTAGAGTGCACAATTGAAGTAGCTCTCTCTTTGCTCCAGGTATGGAGTGTTTTGACGTCTGGAAAAGATCATGGTGCAGTGCCTAGACGGATTAAAGCATTTGTGTGCTGCTATAGCAAACTGTTGTGATGCAGATTTGTATAAGCAACCCAGAGGGCTGGAAGATCCAGAAGTTCTTGCAAGGGAAACAGTGTGTATGTTACATCTTTTAATTAAAATTTCAGCTCTGGTTTCAGGAATCGCCCTAGTATAGTTATTAGCATTTAAATGTACAACTTGATCTGTCATTCAGTTATCTTTGCTTTCTTATGACAAGTGATAGTTTTAGAATGGCTTGTCACACATTCTATGCTTCTAGTGTGTCACATACATCAACTTCATATGAATTTTATAATTTCAGTTAGGTTTAGGATTTCTAGATCAACTGCAAATGCTGGTCTTTGAATTCAAAGGTTTTCCAATCATAAGATGCTTGTTCTTTCCTGTTGCAGTTAGTGTGAGTGAAATAGAAGCGCTGTATGAACTGTTTAAGAAGATCAGCAGTGCAGTGATTGATGACGGGCTGATCAATAAGGTAACAAAAGTCATGGCATATTCCAATTGTTCTTATTAGGTTACTCATTTTTTTCACCTATGGAAATGATTTATCCACTTTTTTCACATATGGAAATGATTTTTTCTTATTAAAGTTATCCTTTTAAAGAGAGATTTCTTTCTTAAAGCCTAATGTGTTTCTTTATCTTTAATAGTGGATAAATGAAAAGTTTTATGAATATTGATTACAGGAAGAATTTCAACTAGCATTATTCAAGACAAATAAAAAGGAAAGCCTATTCGCAGATCGGGTATTTTATTCATTTTACTCTAAAGTCTGTTGTTTCACTTTTTGTATGCCTTTGGATGCCCTTTTTCTTGCTTTGTCATGGTACAGTTGTTCACAGTTTTCCTATATTAGTTGCAGACTTTCATTATGGAAATGCCTTCAATGAAGATTGCATATTAATGTCTCAAGTCCAAACTTTTGTAGGTATTTGACTTATTTGACACAAAGCACAATGGAATATTAGATTTTGAGGAGTTTGCACGCGCTCTCTCTGTATTTCACCCCAATGCACCAATTGATGATAAGATTGAATGTAAGTGTTGCTAATATATGTAAAATGCTTCGAGTAGAGTGAAAGTAATCTGTAATTTGTAATTGATACTCGATATGTGCCTCCAACATCATCTTCTTTTTCTTGTTTTTTGTTGAGGGAGAAGAGATTGGTAATGCCACTGTGGGAGAAGTTTTTTGATTATGGAATAGTCTGTTTGTCCAGTTAGATTTTAATCTATTGTCTTAAGTCCTCCATTTCCTCTAGATTTTTTAGCAAAATGCCTGTACTCCTTATATATTGATGTTTCTTGATAGGCCCCAATTTTACTTTCTTGCAGTTTCATTCCAACTGTATGATCTCAAACAGCAAGGGTTTATTGAGAGACAGGAGGTACTTGGTCTTCTCAAGTGGAGATATGAGATTTATTGACTCTGAAAACTCGCAATATTTAAGATAAATCTTGCGTATATTTGAAATGCATGTCTGGATTTTATTATTTAGTATCAAATCTTGATGTACAGGTAAAGCAAATGGTAGTGGCTACACTTGCTGAATCTGGTATGAATCTGTCGGATGATGTAATAGAGAGCATTATTGATAAGGTGTTTCCTTAATCTAGCTGACTTTTATCTTGGCTGTCATTATTGCATGGTGCCATGTCAAAAGGAGTAAAAAGAAAATGAAAAGATGAGTGTTATATCACTGTTCTTGTTTATGTTAGACATTTGAGGAGGCTGATACTAAGCATGACGGGAAGATTGATAAAGAAGAATGGCGAAGCCTTGTTTTGCGACATCCCTCTCTTTTGAAGAATATGACTCTCCAGTATCTCAAGTGAGTCATTACCTTATCATCAATGAATAGTACAGAAAAATACAGTTTCTCTCACCAATGTCTGAAAGTGACATTTTTTTCATGTTTCTTGAACAGGGACATCACCACCACATTCCCAAGTTTTGTGTTTCACTCACAAGTTGATGATACCTGAGTTGTAGATGTGAACAAGTTTTACTGATGTAGTTTAAAAGAAATGTGCGGTCGTGCGTGCCAAGGTTTCCTAGATATAGGGAGAATGTCATCTTGTGTTTTAGAGCTGCAATGACTAGAGCATGCTCTCCATTTTGCATTAGATTAGATTTCTACCTGGAACAAATCGGTTCCTGCTGTTGTTTCTTTCTTTCTTGCGTTTGAATGGGGTAAATTTCATGCTTGCAATTAAGCTTTGATTTAGTTTTTTGAGATTTTGGCCTCGGTTTTGCTTTCTGCTCAATATATAAACGGTCTCTTTGGCTTGAACCTACATAACCCGAGCGAGCAGGCTTTCACGACCAAGTTACCAAAGGACCGGTTCTTTTAACAGTTCATTTTTAAGTAGGAATCCCTCTCACTTACAATTTAAACATCGAGTTTCCGGATCTGGGTATTCTATTTCCTTGTGTACGAGCAGTTAAATAACAAGGAGTGCAATCATGCTGCGTCTATCAACAAATATAATGGTTGAATCTTGAGGCTAAGATTTGCAATCATCTAGTTTTCAGCTCGTTCTCATTTTAGGAGATTCAGGACAGCGCTATTTCACCGTGTCACATATCAACATGGACATCAGAGAAGATTTATCTAAAGAACACGAGAGAGGAAGGCAACGGAGAAGAAATTGCATGTATTTGGCCAAGTTTAAATAAAAAATAGACCATGTCTTGATAACAAAATTAAGCATCATCCTTGACAAGCCTTTAAAAAGGCCAAGAAGACGATATTAGATTAACTGATGGGACTTGACCACTCTAGGAGAATACAGAGCTGGTTTAGTCAACCTCCTCCATCTTGCTACCCTCAGCATCATCAGCATCTTCCAAAGGAGGCATGTCAGTGTCAGCATCAGCACTGTCTTCATCAATACTCAAGCCCAATTTCAGCATTCTGTGGATGCGACTGCCAAAGGTGTTGGGATCATCCAAGCTGAACCCGGATGTAAGCATAGCTGTCTCGAAAAGCAAGAGGACCAGGTCCTTTACTGATTTGTCATTCTTGTCAGCATCAGCTCTCTTCCTCAACTCCTCCATGATTGGGTTCTCTGGATTAATCTCCATTGTTTTCTTGCTTGACATATACCCCCCCATGCTGCTATCCCTAAGTGCTTGTGCCTTCATGATTCTCTCCATGTTTGCGCTCCAACCATACTCTCCAGTGACCAAGCAGCAGGGTGAGTCCACCACACGATCAGACACCACAACCTTCTCCACCTTGTCACCAAGCACATCCTTGATCACCTTGCATAGACCCTCAAACTTTTCCTTCAATTCTTCTTTCTTCTTTTTCTCATCTTCAGTCTCATCAATCTTAAGACCTTCCTTGGTTGCAGACACCAATTTCTTTCCCTCAAATTCCTTTAGCTGTCCCACAGCATATTCATCAATTGCATCAATCATATATAGGACCTCGTATCCCTTCTTCTTCAGCTTCTCAAGGAATGGGGAATTCTCAACAGCCTTCTTGCTCTCTCCTGTAATGTAATAGATATCACTCTGGCCCTCCTTCATCCTTGTTACATAATCCTTCAGACTGGTCATCTCATCACCACTCTTAGTTGAGTGATATCGAAGTAACTCAGCAATCTTGGATTTGTTCTGCGAGTCCTCGTGAATACCAAGCTTCAAATTCTTAGAGAATGCCTCATAGAATTTGTCATAATCTTCCTTGTTCTCAGCAATCTCAAAGAATAGCTCAATGCACTTCTTGACCAAGTTCTTGCGGATAACCTTGAGGATCTTGTTCTGCTGAAGCATCTCTCTTGAAATATTGAGTGGAAGATCCTCAGAATCCACTATACCCTTCACGAAGCTCAAGTATTCAGGCATCAACTCTTCACAGTTGTCCATGATGAAGACACGGCGTACATAGAGCTTGATGTTGTTCTGCTTCTTCTTTGTGTCAAAGAGGTCAAATGGTGCCCTCTTTGGGACAAAGAGAACAGCTTTGAACTCGAGCTGGCCCTCAACTGAGAAATGCTTCACTGCAAGGTGCTCCTCCCAGTCATTAGTAAGGCTCTTATAAAATGCACCATACTCCTCTTTGGTGATCTCCTCTGGCTTCCTCATCCAAATAGGCTTCTGCTTGTTCACTAAAGACCACTCATGTGAAACTTCCTTTATCTTCTTCTTTTTCTTCTCCTCCTTTTCCTTCTCCTCATCAACATCCTCTACATTGCCTTCCTCGTCCTTCTTATCTTCCTCATCCTCATCATCAGAAATCTCCTTCTCAGTGGTCTTCTCAATCCAAAGGGAAATTGGGTAGCTAATAAACTCAGAATGTTTCTTAATCAGATCCTTGAGACGACGCTCCTCAAGGTACTCCAATTGGTCTTCCTTAAGGAAGAGAGTTATCTTAGTACCTCTACCAAGGTTCTCGCCAGAGGTATCCCTAGTGATAGTAAAAGAACCACCAGCCTGAGACTCCCACACATACTGCTCATCATCATTGTGTTTGGAAGTAACAACCACCTTATCAGCAACCAAGTAAGCCGAGTAAAACCCAACACCAAACTGCCCAATCATGCTTACATCAGCACCAGCAGTAACAGCTTCCATAAACTCCTTAGTTCCAGACCTTGCAATGGTACCAAGGTTGTTCACCAAGTCTGTCACAAACAAAGATAAGTTAAACACCAAACAGAAACATAACCCTAACCAAAAACTGTAACAAAATTCAGACATCAACAGTTGCAAACAGGATAATAAGATGCTTACCAGACTTGGTCATTCCAATGCCACTGTCGACAATAGTGAGCGTATTGGTTGCCTTGTCGGGAATAATGTGAATGAAAAGCTCAGGTTGGGCATCGAGCTTGCTCTTGTCAGTCAAGCTATCAAATCGAATCTTATCCAAAGCCTATAAAACACAGAGATACAAGGACAGCATAAGCTAACGCTACCATCTGCACGTTCATACCCATTAACTCTACCTTTATCCAATCATACCACATAACACAAAATTGCATTCAATGAAAGAAGAAAATAAAGAACATAATTTTGTTTCCGATTCCAAACTACTAATAAACCATGAAAATTTCAAAACCGGATAAACGAAACGATTAAAAAAATATATTGATTTTTGACGTGATTAAAACATAACAACAAAAGGGTTTATCAGACGACATCAGTCTAAAAATCAGCTAAAAACACAATTAGCTACATGCATTGATTACTCTATTCATATAAAAACATTAAGGGAAAAAAGAGTGAAAAATATAGGGATATTTGACATCATTAAATCACAGCAACAAATGGGTTTATCAAACACAACATTAGAGTCCAGAAATTCAGCTTTATTCATAAATTGACATTTATCTAAGCATGGCAACAAAAGGGCTCATCAGACAAAACATCAGATACCCAAAATTCAGAGAAAAAAAACATATTGAGCGACATACATTAGTTGCAAAGTTTGGATCTTTAACATCACTAAATCACAGCAACAAAAGGGTTCATCAAACAGAACATTAGAGCCCCAAAATTCAGCCAAAGTCGTACATTTATACGTTAATTAAAAAGAAACATAAAAAAAGACAGAGAAAGAGAGAGAGGCATACATCAGAGGAGTTGCTGATGAGTTCACGGAGAAAGATCTCCTTGTTGCTGTAAAAAGTGTTGATGATCAAACTCAGCAGCTGATTGATCTCAGCCTGGAAAGCGAACGTCTCTGTATCCGCCATTGTGATTGCTTTGCTCACAAGGAAAGAAACCAAAACGACACCGAAAAAGGGAGAGATTGAGTAGGGAGATCAAGGGATTCGGAAGAAAACCAAGGATTGAGAAAGGGAGGAGTGTTGGGTGTGGTTTTATAGAGAATGGGAAGGGAAGGTCCTTGTTCTAGATCCTTCTTCTCCTTGTTGACGTTTACGTACTAGAATCTTCTTTTGCGTGACTGACCATAGTGGATTACCCAAGCCGAGTAAATTACATATTGGTCCCTCTAGTTTTTATAACCAAACCGAATAATCCATTCAATTTTACAAACTGATTAATTAACCCTTTAATCAATGTTGATCATCTTGATTAGGAAGCTTAGAAAAAAATACAATGGTCCTTTTATTTTTAAAAAAACTGATGAATTGATCCTTTAAACAGTGTTGATCATGCTGGATTTTCAAAAAATTGTCTTATTGTTTTGTTAATTTTTATAGAATTAATTAAAAAATATATGTTATATTTGCTATTTAGTGGTAGTAGTGTTTACACCTTTTCAATCGTGTCCTTCCTTCTTCTTCCTTCTTGCTTTTACATCCTTTATATATTACAGAATATGTTAAATATTAAAAAAATATGATGAAAATGTAGATTTAATCTTCAAAATGAATTCTGAAATTGAGAAGATGTATAAAAAGTAAAGCTACACAATTAGCAAAGACATACAATTACCGAATATGATATAAAACACACAAAAATATAAATATAAATTTGATTTTCTAATAAATATTGAATACAATAAATTATGTAAAAAATAAAGCTATATGATTAGCTTTTTTTTAATTTTTTTATAACTTGTTTTTGAGGTTATAATATATTTTTATTTAAAAAGCAATGGTTAGAAAGATCAATTTAAAACATTGTTGTTTTAATGTATTTTTATAAAAAATATTAAATCCATATTATTTTAATTTTAATTTTAAAAGGTAAACTTATCCACTGTAGTGAGTCAACTCCATCAAGATTAATTTAAAACTAATTAGGTCCCAAAACGAAGTCGCCATGTTGACTAGCTGATGGGTTTAACAAACTTGGTTTAATGACATTGACAAAAGTTCCTCGTGATAACAAACTTGGGTACTGACAGATGAGTTATTAGTTTGAGGAACTAATATTATACTATTTCTCACGTTAGAAATATTAATTAATTCATTTTAATAGCTACCAAGATTAATTTATAATCAACTTTTCTTATAATACCATAATACACTCAAATTTTAAAGTTTTCTAAGATTATGGAATTTCTACTTGAATCTTTAGATATTGAAAATCTCACCCTGAGACTCTGATTTTAGTAGTTTTTATAACTTTCCTTGTTATTTTCAGATTTTTGTGTTTGTTTCGGATTCTATGCTTGTTTTCTTGTTAGTTTTAGATTTTTGTTTTTGTTTTCTAGTAAATTTCTAATTTATTTAAAGCTTTGTAAACCTTCTAAGAAAGCAGATTTCATTATTATTATTAATTTAGAGAGAATAATATGAGTTTGGAATTCATATTTGCAATCTATTTCTTCCATGAAGAATTATGTGTTCTTTATTTGTTGTTATCTTTAACTTTTGTCCGCATCAATATCTGTCAGCGATACATAATTAGTTTTTGATGGGTAGTTCGTTGTTGATCCATCGATAATATATATCTACGGACTGGCCGATAAGAACATTGTCGGCAAATAATTTTTCTTGACATGGAGATTTTATTAGTATTTTCGTCGATAAGTTATTATTTTACTGAATAAATTACAAATAGAATTGAAATCCCCAACAAGAAACTCTTTAATGTTAGATTTTTATTGACAAATTTGTCAATAATTTATATGTAAGTGGAAATACAAATTAAACGCCTCATAGATGATAATCAATTTTCTAGTAATGTTATTGATTAATAACAAAATATACATAGTCTATTTATATATATAAAAAAGAGAATTATGTAAAGAAATGGACACCAGTGAAAATTGTACTTCTCATTAATTAGATTTTTTTTTTTCAATGTACAAGTGAAAAAGAATTCTTTTACTAACAATAAGCAAATCCATGTAAAACATAGGCAGGCGTGGTGTGAGTAAAAATGATGCATGGTGTAAATAAATCGTATGTGTCCTGATATCTGCTTTCGTTAATTTATCATGTTGCAGAATTAATGTAAACAGAAGCTAATGAATCTTTCTTAATGAAGGAACCTTGACAAATAGATTTTACCTAAAAGCAGTGGCCTTCTCTTTCGGACTGGATGGACAATCCACAGTACTCTTCTGCTATTTTAAACTCCAGTAGTATCATGCATGTTTAAAATTCCAATGGTGTAAAATGCACTGCATGCCCTCTAATTAATGAAACTGTTGAAGCATAGGGTTAACTTCTCTCAGATGTTTCATTGCCATCCATGCATGTACTGTGTTTATAAGGAAAACGCATGCAATTTTCCAAGCCATTAAGTTCTCTGATACACATAATTGGCCAGGAAAAATTAGAGCCACCTAGTGCAAGAAATGGAAGAAGTGGCAGTAATTATTGTAGGAGCTGGCCCTTCAGGCATAGCAACCTCCGCATGTCTTAATCGACTTGAGATTCCAAACATTGTGTTAGAAAGGGAGGGTTGTTGTGGCTCTCTATGGAAGAAAAGAGCATATGACCGCTTGACGCTACACATCCCTAAGCAATATTGCGAGCTGCCCTACATGTCCTACCCTTCTAACGCACCAACATTTGTTCCCAGGAATGGCTTCATTGCTTACTTGGATGAATATTTGTCACATTTTGGCGTTACCCCGCGATTCAATAGGTCGGTCGGACTTGCATTTTACGATGTTGATGCTGGGAAATGGCGCCTTGAGGTGACTAATGTTTGCTCTCATGTAAAGGAAGTTTACGTCGCGCAGTTTCTCGTGGTGGCAACCGGTGAAAATGCTGAAGGTGTTATTCCTGATATCCCCGGCCTTGGTGGCTTTGCAGGGGAATGCATGCATGCTAGCCAGTTTTCTAATGGAAGAAAATACAGAGGAAAAGATGTTTTAGTTGTTGGGTGTGGGAATTCTGGCATGGAGATTTCATATGATCTGTGTCAATCAAATGCCAGGACCTCCATTGTTAATCGCAGCCCGGTAACCAATTTCTCCAAAGAATTCAATACTGTTCATAAGATTTATTGACTCAAACTGTTTCTCTCCTGACATGTCCAGGTACATGTGGTCACTAAGGAAATGGTCAGTCTGGCAATGTTTTTGCTGAAATTTCTCTCCGTCACATCAGTGGACAAAATCCTCGCAAAACTTTGCAAATTAAGGTTTGATGATCTATCCGAATACGGGATTCAAAGACCAAAAGAGGGTCCATTTTATCTTAAAACAACGCAAGGTCGATCTCCCACTATCGATGTTGGGTGTGTGGACAGAATCAAGCAAGGAAAAATCAAGGTAAGTATGACATATAATTACAATATTAATGAATCTCTTAATTTCTCCTTGGTCGACGTCGTCTTCTCCACTTGTCATGCGACGAACAATGATATGATCAATCTGTCATAGGTCTTTCCATCCATGGCGAACATAGAAGGAAAGAAAATTGAATTTATGAACGGCGAGAGCAATCAGTTTGACGTCATTATCTTTGCCACTGGCTACAGAAGCACTGTGGGAAGATGGCTTAAGGTGTGCTCGACGACTTTCATTGCATTGAATTTGTTTAAGCACGCACGTAAATGTTGAGGAGATTAATTCTATGATCGATCAAGCAGGGTGGTGAGGAGCTCTTCGATGACAATGGATTCCCCAAACAAGACTTGGTCAACAAGTGGAAAGGATCAAATGGTCTTTACTGTGTTGGATTTGCAAGAAACGGCTTGCTGGCTATTTCAAGCGATGCCAAAAACGTATCGCAAGACATCAGTACTCTGATTCTGAATTGTCAAATCTGCTGAGAAATCCTTCTGTGACGAGTCTCAGGCTCCTTTTGCTTTTTAACCTGATTTTCATCGAAAAACAGGAGCAATAGCTTAGACAAACGAGTTTTAATACTATTTGGTTGTGGTAGAGGGTGAACACCTATTTAGTTTTCCCTTTGATCAATATTTTTTTTTCATTGGAATAATAAATATACCATTTTGGTTTAGCTAGCCAATCTCATTTGTGTTCATTCTATTTTTATTTAATAATCCTTTTAGTGGTGAAAAAATTAAGTCCCACTAGAATCTTCTATCCTAATCCTAGTTTTTGACCTTTTGTAGTCATCAAATTAATCTAAAAGCCAATATACCAAATAGAAAATAAAAAATTTAACTTTTAAAGTTATTATTTAACTGGTCAGATTCTAAATTTACTTTTTAATGATTACTAGTTCAAATTCTATAAATTTTAAAATCATTGAAGATTTACATAGTTATTAACTTTAAAATTCATAAAATTAATCGAGTTATGCGTAAACTGACCAAGTCACCACAATAATAATAATAAAAAATCTTGATGGCAATATTGCAATATCGAATAATCATGATCGATCAATCGGGTCAATTAGAGTGAATGGGAGCCTTAAGGTAGGCCCAAATAGTGAAAAAGAAAGAAATAATAAGATAATAAAAAGCCCAAAAGAACAAAGAGGAGACAATGGTGTTCAAAATCACTCAACAGACAGGGGAGAGGAGAGAAGAGAACAGGTCTGCGCTGTGCTGCTCTATTTCTCTCTCATCACTCTCAGGTGGGTTTTTCTCCATGGAGACTGAAATGGGTTTTTCATGCTTGATCATTTTATATTTATTTACAATTCCTTTTTTTATATATATATATATATATATAACAAAAACGCTGACTCCTTGCTTCTTTTGTGGTTTGCTTGTACATGCGAGTGTTGCAGAAAGCATACAACTTTAAGCTGCAAAATGGAGAAAGGAGGAGGAAAAGGGTTCTCTCTCCCATCCAAAGAGCCTAAGTCTTCTCTCAAGTCCTGTAAGGATGCTTTGCATTACTCTACATGCATTTTTCCATTTGTTCCTGCTATTTTTATTTTCATAAAAGAAGAAAATTTAATGGGGTTTAATTAAATAAATTTATCAAAATTCTTTGCTCTACCCCATGTCTATGGAGGGTATTACTGTTGTGTTGGTTCATCCTTGTGGTTTAGGGTTCTGTGAATTTTGGGTTCTGCTTGCTTTTCTCTAATATGTTTGTTTTTTTTATTTGTAGCCATTATTTGGGTTTTGTTTTATTACCACTTAGTTTATCTTAGTCTTCTCCTTCAAGCAACTTGCAACATTGGAACTATTTGGAGGTGCCTTTATAACTGAAGTACTGAACGATGTGAAAAGGCTTTCATGTTTTTTTTTTTTTTTTTTTTTTTTTCCTGAAGACCCCACATGCACGCTTCATTTCTCTTTTCTTTTTTTTCTGGATTGGACAATAATTGAAACTACTCATAGTTTCTGTTTGAATGTCTTTGCTAGCATCGACCAAAGGAAAGGATGATTCAAATAATGGAAGGAAAATCCATTTTGAGTCTGAAGGTTAGCATATTTATATGTACTTTGACTCACCTTTTCTATTTCTGGGATTTGTTCTTCATACTTGTGTTTTACTATTTAAAATGCATTTCTTTGAGAATTTCTATACAGTTTCTTCTCCTTTTCTTATACACATCATCATTTTGTAGCACTGATCTTACTATGCATCATTGTTTCTCGGTGGGCTTTTATTTATTTATTTATTGATTTCTGTTGATTTTCTTTATACAATCAAGGTAATTTGAGCAAGGGGGGGAAAGGAGGCAAGATTGCAAATGGTGGGAAAAGTCCAATGACAAAAGAACCACCTCCACTTGAGCTAAAAATTGAGTCAGGTATATATTCTTATCCTAGCTTTACATATCTCATTCATCAAATCTCCAAAGATTTATTTACTTGTTTTTCTCTACTAGAGAAAAAGAATTACATACTAGTTGCTATCACAATGTTAGCTCGTTCTTTGCTCTCAATTCTAAACTGCTTTATACAGAGTTAATCTTTTCCAACTTTTCCAATGTTACTATGCATGGCATGCGTTATAAATGATTGTAGGGCTTGCATTTCCTCTCTCAAAAAGTATCCTCTATATTTACTGGATTCACAGTGATTTTTATTTCCTTGGGTAGGATACTGCTATACTATCATTATTTTTGCTTGTATATGCAGAACTCCCACAGAATGCCAAACCCCTGATGGATTGTGAGGCTGCACAAATCTTACAAGGAATCCAGGACCAGATGGTTCTGCTGTCTCAGGATCCAACTATCAAACTTCCTGTGTGAGTAACATGTACAAAGCTTCTATTCTCAAGCAAAAGGATCTTGGAATGCTGAAATTGTGTTGCTTGTTTTCAGGTCATTTGACAAGGGGCTGCAGTATGCTAAGAATGGTGCCCATTATACAAACCCTCAGTCTGTTAGACGAGTTCTTGAGTATCCTTGTTTTTATTGCTATAGGAAGTAGTTATAATGAACATGCGCTGATTATGCATTTTATATTAGTATTCTGTGATCAAACTATTGTTGAACCATTAACTCAAATGTCAGGGCTTTGAGAAAATATGGTGTCTCTGATGGAGAGGTATCAATCTTAACATGAGTTAGTTCTTTTTAAGGAAAAAAATAAATGCAGCTTTTAATTTCAACTTGATGAGTGCATTGCAGATATCTCTAATCGCCAATGTCTTTCCTGAAACTGCTGATGAAGCTTTTGCACTTGTCCCATCTTTGAAGGTATGATTTCGTTGTTTTCGGATATGAGTGCATTTCTCCCGTGACTATCCTGGGTTTTTTCATTCAATAGTCTAAAAAAAGAACAAATTTTGTTGTGAAACGCTGATGAATTGATGCAAAGCTTCTTGATCCACTACTGTGGAAGGCATTATATCATAATTTTTTGATTTGTTTTCTCCCTTTTGTCAGTCTAAGGCTAGCACACTTAGAGAACCCCTGAAGGACATTTTAGGCGAGCTAGCTAAGTTTAAACAGCCAGCATGAAGCTCCAAACAGTTGAGGAGGAGATTCTTGGCAAGATATCTCCTTGTTGCTGCTTGAGCTGGTGGCCAGTTTTCAGAATGCGGATTCATCTCATTCATGGGGAGATGGAGATGACAGTGTTGTGATGGATGGAGCTTGTATATTATAAACTCCTTTGATAAGAAGCTTTGCATATCTTGCCTATAAACTACATTTAATGTAATTAACTCACTAGTAACGATCGATCTATGTACTTTCTAACCATTCAAATCTTGCGTTTTTTGGGTTGATTGTTTGCCATTAGTAGATAGCAAAGAATGAATTGAACCGTTGAATCATCTCGCTAAAGCGTTGATGCATGTAACTCCTAAGGTCCCTTGGGGGATTAAGTTAGCAATGTTTGTTCCAGACTCGTTCTATGCCCTTTTTGCGTGATTGTGGTAGATTTCTTGCCATCATCTGTCAACTTCACAAGGAGTAGGCCAGCTCCTTGATGGTTCAAATTCTTAACAATATGACACTACCTTTACTGTATGCTATTTGTAAAAGAACTTTTAGTGGCTACTGTTAACCATCACAATGCCCTCTAATATTTCATTTAAGAGATGCTAGCAAACAAACCAAGTTATCAAAAAAAAAAAAAAATGATATTAGTAAATGAACAACTTTAGTTAAAGTTTTGAGAGAATGGACGTGACTTGATGCATAACAAGTTTGTTCATGACTAAAGCACAAGTTTTTCTTTTTATCTTTTTTCTAAGATGACATCCATATTTTATCTTAAAAAAGTATGTAATTACCTGCTAGGGAATAAATCAAAATCCGATATTAATTCAATATCCCAGTTTCTCATGGAAGCGAAGTATATGTATTTTATGCATTACCTATACCGAGAGAGAGTAGTTGTTAGTAGAGGTCTATATTATTTGGAATGGAGAAAAGAGAATAGAAGAGACGCAGAGACGAGTGATCAAGATTCAAGGCTGAAAGACCAAGATTTTTCGTATAAACCCAGATGGGAAAACAAGAAAAATATCAAGAGACAGACACAGAGTCAGAATCATCAGATGATGAAGAAGATGAGGAGCCTGAGAAATGGAGAAGACACTACCCATCAAAACACAGGATGTTATTGGTTGGAGAAGATGACTTCTCTTTCTCTCTTTCTTTAGCCAGACCTTTTGTTCTGCTCTCAACTTGGTTTCAACTACTGCTGATACCCAAGGTACGTACTCTCTCTTTTCTTTCTTTTACTTCAACTTGTTAAAGGGTTTCTTTAGTTTGTTTGACAAAAGAAAGAATTTTTAATGATCCGTGAAGGGTTTGTCTTTGTTTGAGGTGCATATAACATAGCCAAGAAATACAGTAATGGCGAAGGAAATGCGAGGGAACTAGAAGAGAAGGGAGGGTTAGTGCTGTATGAAGTGGATGCAATAGAGATGAGTCAGCGCAACTTTTTGAGGACTCAAAGGTTTGATCGAATTGTCTATAACTTCCCTCATGTTGATTTCCTCTTCCCTGAGGGTAGCTACTGCCAAATCCAGTTATGTTCTAGTCTCTTACACAATTTATGTTCCCCTATGCTTACTTATATAATCTTATCATTGTATTAGTCTATTTATTGTTTATTTTATGAAGTTCATTTTGAATTTCCTGTATTAGAATTCTTAATACCAATGAGATAGAGTCTAAATGATGCATTCCCACGTAAGAGCAAGTCTTAAAGCGAAGAAAACGAGAACCCACTCACTAATTTTTGCTCAATTAATAAAACAACTAAAACTATCTGAAGTTGATTCCTCTTCTTTAGGGTAGCTATTGCCTAAATCCAGTTATGTTCTCTTGCTCACTCTTTTCTCTAAGTTTTGTGTTTGTTAGTTCATGATTATTTCAGCTAGTCTCTGCATTGTTTCTTTCATTGAGTTTCTGCCCTCTCAAGGTAACATTGAACTTTTGTTATTTTAGGGTATTAATTCTCTTTAAGACTTTAACAACGGATGGACATTCTAACTAGGCTGAAACTGAGATGTAATAAAGGGGTTTGAACCAAATATTTCATTTGAAAGTTACTGAAGGACTTTCTTTCCTATGGTCATAGTAGCATGAAAAATGACTCGGGAAATTAATTACATTTTCTGAACAGAACAAGAAACAGATGAATCTTGATTACATCATCATACTTTTAAAAAAATTCATTCATACACGAGATCAAATTTGAATGGGAAGAACTGGAGAACTGTATGCTGAAAGGATGTGTTAAATTTTCTTAATATCTGTTTGCTTTCATGCCTATCTAGAGATCCTTGTGTAGTGATATGGATATATCGGAATTGAAAAAATTAAATGATGACAATATGTTGGGATTGAAATAGGTTGAACAAGATACTGCTAAGGGGTTATTTGAGCAATGCCAAAGTCATGTTGAAAAAGGATAAAGGGGAGATTCATGTAACACACAAAGGCGACAATGGAATTTAGTCAAGAAAGCAGAGAAGATAGGCTTGGTTTTTGCATGAAATTGTGCCCTTCTCCAAAGATGACTATCCAGGATATGACAACAGGAGAGCTCATGGAAGCCTTTCCGATGCCCCCTCTCGATTTGGGGATTGCAGTACTTACAAGTTCAAGCCCAACCAGTCATCCAAGTTCAATAGATCATCAAGTAGAAATGCTTGAATGTTCTGTGGTGATAGATAACCGAGCAGAAGTACTGCTGATTCGTGAGTACATCTTGTGGAACATGTATTTTCATATATTCATACAGCTGGTGTTTTGTAATAATTACTCGTATTTTTGGTGTTCAGAAATCAAAATACTTTAGCAGCTGATTAGTACCATCTTAAACCAAATACATCCCTGATGCTTGCTTTGTCGAGGCTTCATAAGTCATGAGGTGCTGCATAAGGTACGCCTTAGGAGAAAGTCCTATGGTACGACGGCATGTTGACATGTTGGCTTTTATGACAGTGATTAATGAGAGTCTGTATGATCTCCATGGACATTGTGTTCTGTATAACCCCATCTCCAGTGAAATTGGTATTTTTTTAATTGAAGAAATAACATCAAGCGTGAAATGACATGGATTTCTGGAGGATTCGCATGCCATTGACATGGAGGAACTGGTCAAAGTTTTATAGAGATAAACGGGGTGGATCCTAGCTAGTGCACAAGTTGAATATATATCCTCAGGATGAGCTGAGGAAGAGATGAAGTTTTCTTCTTCGTTAAGGTCTTGATTACGTACGACGCCAAGCATAGTCAAGCTAAAGTATTATGTTGTGTCATTGTCTTCCATTGTTTAACCTTGTGATGTAATAATTTATTCATGAAACTTATTCATGAAAAAGACATGGTGATTTACAGAAAGCAATCCCGGAGTCCAATTGTCCTTGTATATACGATCTTAACTATGCAATCCAACTTTTTGATAACCAGGCCTGTAGCGGTTGTAAATTGGAAGGATTAGAGTATTTAAATAGAAAAGATATATATAAAAATGACAAAAACATGTAGAAGATATATATATATATATATATATATTCCATTCAATACCATAAGGTCAAAATACTAAACATATCCTTTTGATTCTTTAGGAAAAAAGGAGAGAAATCCTTCTCAGAGGGAAAGATGCTGGAAGTTGTGGACAATACTCACCCTAAGTTCCAAATCTTTTCACAGCCCCATGCATTGCGAGGCCTTTTCTTGGAAAAATAAAATTAAAGATCTAGTTCAGAAGTCATATTATTATTATTATACATTGTTCATTGTGTTTTCTTCTTAATTACCATGCATATATCCCTGGTGCCAAGAAAATGTAGGTGAAACTTACGAAACCAGTACCTGTCAACATTGCTATTTTCTTAGAAATCATGACATTGAATGCAGAAAAAGAAAAAACATTTGGTTGAATTGATCAAACTTCATTCTAGAAATGATTTTTTAAAATTTTCTGATATTGACATTAAATTATAGTTAAATAAGAAATTTTAGGTAGTTTCTTTGTTGTTTGTTGTGGTAGATAATTTTTTTTTCTAAATTTGTTTTTTTTTTTTTTTTTGTATTTTGTTTTGGTTATTGACTTTATAGATAATTATAAAAAAAGAAAGAAAGAAAAAAAGGATAGACATTTATATACCGTGTGAAATTATATCATTTGTAATATATGTCTTGTGAGAAAATAAATGGAAGGATGTAATCATCATCATTAAGAATATAGAATTTCATAGGGTTGACCTGATCGATGGCTAGGTGCTTTATTCTTTCTTAATTGTCTAGGTTCAAATCTTGAGGCCATCATCGTTGATGCTATATAATATAGGTAGAGTATTTTACCAGGAGCACAAGACAAGTTCCTGGTTTCTTCGAATAAAATAACTAGCTAGCAAGCACTGGTAAATTCATACATTACCATATGGGGAACTACAACTCCACAACAGGCTGTGGTGCTTCTGCTTATTCTCGACTTCCTAGTACTCACTATTCTCCTGATGATGATCACTCCCTAAGGGACCCTCTTCTACGCAATATTACACAGGTTAATTATGGATTTAATTAGTTTTTTTCTTTCTTTTTATTTACCACTTGATTTGCTGAACATGTTCATCTGGGTCTTGAACATTTAGTATGATAACTTTGCTTGTTGATTATGGCATGCAGAAGGTGGAGGAGCAACATCAACAGCTTCTTCATCATATTTATGAAGCAACTCGTGTAAAGGAGACAGTAAAATCGGCCACTACGTCTAGCTCTAGCTTTAACCCTAACCCTCCTCCCTCTAAGCCCATGCAGGTAATATTTAGGTTTTTAATTTCATTTCCTGATAAATTTTACGTCATCAGTTAATTTCGTGTTGAATATATATATATTTCTGATGTTTACTGCAACCCATGAAGGAGGAGCAAAAGCCGAATGGTCACCATGCCCTTGAAAAGGAGCAAAAGCCGAATGGTCACCATGCCCTTGAAAAGGAGCTTCATCAAGAGTTGATCAGGCATGGAGTTGCAAAGCCAAAAGCTTTAGCTTCATGCCCTTCATGTTACGTGAGTCGTTGATCCTTTCATTGCATCAATCCAAATGAACACATCATTTCTGATGAATATTTAATATATGATGTGAAATCTAATAAATATAATTTGCTGGTAATATATGGTTGTCTTCAATATTATTGTTAATATTAATTTGTTATTGATGAAGAAACAAGGAGAGGCCATTGAGAGACTCAAGGAGAAGAATGCTAGTCTAGAGAAGAGAGTCATGGAGTTGACAGCTACTATAGAAGAGATGAAGAGGACTAGTGATTCAAACATAATTAATAATAATAATATCAAGATACCTGCGGCAGGCTCAGGCTCAGGCTCAGGCTCAGGCTCAACACCCCATCAGAGCAACATCAACACTCCAATTATACCTGATGATCTTGTAAACCTGCAAACCAGTCCAGTTCCTGATAGCAGTACCAATGAAATTGAGATGAAGAATGATTCAATGATGAGTGAACAAAGCTCCGCGACACAAGCTCTACAATCTGAGATCATCTATGGATCCCTGAATGATCTTACTGGATGCCTAGTGGTTTTGATTTTTCTAGTGGCCGTGCTCATTGGTGTTTCACTATAAACAATCATCATTTCATAATAATAATTAAGACATATATAAATATCTTATGCATGCATGCATGTGCTCATGATACATGTCTTCCATGATTTTTGTAGCGTTTATATAGTACATTGAATAAAAAAGACCAAGTTTGTTTTTTTTGCTGTCGGTATTTTAATTATTTTGGATATTGACTTTATAGTTTTTTAATATACTCTTAATTAATGATTATAAATAAAGAAAGAGACAAAGACAACCCTTTATATTTTTTATTTTCATGAAGGTTATTTCATGAGGTTTGCTAAAATAAATAAATAATTTAAGTCTACATAAGTAGATATATATGCAGACAGACACAACACCCTGCTGACTAAATTACTAAACACTCGATACGACAGATCATGACAGTCCAATTACAGTTTCCCACGTGGAAATGTTATTAACCAGTCAACGGTCTTCTATCTCGTGAAGCTATCATTAATTAATAGTCCAAGAAAAAAACAAAGAGTTGAGTATTTGATAAGTAATTTTATTTTACCGAATAAAGAAAAATAAAAGGAGAGAAATTATCATTGACCTAATCAAAGGATTGCACTGTTCGACAATTAAAATCAATGTTTTCATTAATATCTTGTTGTATCACTCTCTTATATACCACCAGTCTAGTCTCAATACCATAAATTCTCAACTTTTTAATTTAATTATTTTTATAAAATTAGAATTAGTTTGAGTTGACTTGAGACTCAGATTTGAAATATAAATAAATACAAGTAAAAGAAGAGAAAAAGCTTGGTTGACATGAACAAAAATCCAAGTTGATTGCGACCGAGTCAAAACCCGACTCTCAACGAGTTAATTTAATTTTTTTTTGGATAAAAATAATATCATTTTGATTCTTTAAAAAAATGAGATCAACCCGGGTCAAATCTCTTGATTTATAACTCGGGCCTGCCTTAGATCGATCCCGAGATCGATCCCGAGTTGAGTCTTACAACTATATATGAAGCTAATTAATTTGTAATTTAATATATAATATATTTTTTTGTTCTTCTGGGGTATATGCGTTGATTAATAAAAGTGAAGGGTTTGAAGTTTGATTTCATCATCTCATGTTGTTGCTAGTTTCAAAGAAGTAACCTTTTGAATTTTGCTGCTGATTAAACTTTCGATTTCGGCCCCATGATAATTAATTAACCTGGTAAGTTCTTAGCTAGCAACTAGAAGAGGACTTGTACTCCTGCCGGTTTGGTATGCATCATGATCAGAATTAATAAATGAGAAGCTTCAGCTTAATTCCTTGAGTTGCCTTTTCAATATTTAGGTTACATGTAGTGTTGACCTTTACAATTTCAAAGGTCTTGCCTTTTCATTAAGGTTACTTAGCGTTGACCTTTACTATTCAAAGGTCTTGCCTTTTCATTTAGGTTACTTAGCGTTGGCCTTTACTATTTCAAAGGTCTTGCCTTGTTGTCTTATATATATATATATATATATATATAGTTTGCCTCTTGTCATTAGTTTATATTATAACCTTCATAGATTCTTGAATGATTATCTGCAACTTGCGGGGGTGCTGACTGATATATGAAGAATAGAGTTCCAAGTTGTCATTTTTATAATCCAAGTTATTAGGTAATATTTTTTTTTTAAAAAAAATATTTTTCTCTTGTCATGGAATGTTTTGTACTATTTTCTAGTATCAGTTGTTGCTCAGTGAGTGGGATATATATGAATATCTAAATTATTGAGCTGCTAAATATATAGTTGTAGAGATGTGAAAGCTTATATATGTAACTGAAATCGTTTGATGAGCAGTTTGTACCAAAACCAGTACGATCAGAAAGTTGCGCAGCATCAATATGGGATGCATACATTCAAGGAATCAGGGTCATCATCATGATCCTTATTGTTGTAGGGCTTCATCAAAATATCCAAGCACTTCTCTATATTCAGCAAGGCATGCTGCTTATGATGATGGAAGAAGCAAGCTGCAGTCAAGGTATTCAAGAAATGGTGACGATTACCATTCTCTTGAGCAGGTGAAAATGCTTCTCCCTTGCAGCTACTTAATATCTAATTAATTTAGATATCTGAGTTGTTGCCTCCTCATCCCCACTTTTTTGTGGCGCCCACACACACCTGCTGCCATTAGAGGAATACAAGAGTTTTTCCTTCTGTATTTTTGAACATTGAGTTCATCTGGCTATTGCTTGTATTTGCCTCTAGAACTAGAAAAAGAAATAGTAAAACCTGATCGCACAACTTATGTAGGTTACGAAAGCTCTTGTGCAAGCTGGTCTGGAATCTTCCAACCTTATTGTAGGCATTGATTTTACCAAAAGCAATGAGTGGACCGGCTCGCGGTCTTTCCATCATAAGAGCCTGCATCACCTTGGGGATTCTCTGAATCCGTATGAACAGGCAATTTCAATAATAGGAAGAACGTTGTCAGATTTTGATGAGGATAACCGCATCCCTTGTTTTGGCTTTGGTGATGGTGAGTCATCTATTACCTTTCTTGCTCAATGCAAGATGCATGGCATATTTATTCAGCAATTTGCTATTCCAGTACTGTTTTAGGGGCATAGAATGGACTGTTGTATCATTGAAGTCTTTAAATTCGTTTGCAGACACAACTCGTGATAAAAAAGTCTTTAGCTTCTATCCAGATGATCAAGTATGCCATGGCTTTGAGGAAGTCCGGAGTCGTTACAGAGAATTAGTCCCCCATGTTCACTTAGCTGGTTAGTTTAAACGATTCTTCTTACATTGATCACGTCAAGTTTTCCTTTGACCTACTTCTGGTGAAACATTTCTTGCGTTGAGCCATGACAGGACCAACATCTTTTGCTCCAATCATTGAAACTGCTATTGAAATTGTGGACAATAGTGGTGGTCAGTATCATATTCTTCTGATCATTGCTGATGGACAGGTCAGTTCCTTCTACTTTGAAGTCTGCAGATGTAACTATTACCTCTTAAGAGTTTAAATCTTTCCCTGAAACGTTTTATTAATGCTCTTGACTGCATGATATGTCAGGTTACAAGAAGTGTAGACACTGCTAATGGACAGTTAAGTCCTCAGGAGCAGAATACTACTGATGCCATTGTAAAAGCAAGGTATTAATATTCTGAAAAATGTATTTTTTCAACATTTTGCAGTTTGTGTTTAACAAAATCTGTATTTTTTTTAATCCTTTTGCAGTAATTATCCCTTGTCAATTGTGCTGGTTGGAGTTGGTGATGGACCATGGGACATGATGCATCAATTCGATGACAACATTCCTTGTCGGGCTTTCGATAATTTTCAGGTTGAAATATTAACTTGGGGAACTTCGACAGAAGCTTCGAATCTTTGAAGTCGGATTGATTGCTAATGCGTTGTTCGTTCAATGCAGTTTGTGAATTTCACAGAAATTATGTCGAAGCACATTCCCGTGTCGAAGAAGGAGACAGAGTTTGCTCTGAATGCTTTAATGGAAATGCCATCCCAATATAAAGCCACAATAGACCTCCAACTCTTAGGGTAATATGATATCCACTAACATTCAGCTTAGTAGTTGAAGTGTGTTCTAGTTTTCTTACAATGATCGATAGCCTGCACTCTCATCATCATCTACTTGCAGCTTCCAAAGAGGTACTCCTGTAAGGAATATTGCTCTTCCTCCTCCACCTGGAAACAGCTCGGTTAATTCCTGTCCCAAATATAGCAGCAATAATGCTTATGCCCCGTCTGCAGATCATTCTTCAGACAACAGGCGGGTAGATCTCATATTCTAGTCTTCTGAGATAACGTGAAAGTTTTTCTCTTGGTTACCCAGTTTTTAATTGTTTCGTTATGCTTTGCAGCAATGTCCCTTGTGTTTATGCAATAAGAAAGATCTTGCATTCGGCTGCGGACATCAGGTAACCTAAAAACAACATGCATATGGACCTAACATTGCCATCTCTTTCCTGACAATTATGGCTCGTTCTGATTTCCGCAAATCTTTTGCAGACATGCTATGATTGTGGGAAATACTTGATGCGATGCCCCATTTGTCGAGCCTATATAACCACAAGGATAAAATTGTACGAGTAAGCTGAGCAGCAACTATAACAGTTATAACAGTGGGAACCTAAGACATTGTTTACACACTTGTGTGATTATAAATTATGGAGGGTAGCCCGAAAAATATTAAGAGATTGGGCAACCTCTATTATCCTTAGCTTCTTCTTTTCTTTCTTATTAGGATTCCAATCTTTTTTTGTTCCGCATCATATAGAAAGTTGACAGGACAAGGCGTTGTTAGATTAATGCTCAATTTCCATAAAACTGCTCTTTAGCTATTGGATAACCTCTCAAATAATCACTTCAACACAATAGCTTTAGCTATTAAATAAAGTTTTAAAATATAATTTATATTATTCTCTAACACACTCCCTTAAATGAAAGTCTTTTGGGTTTGAAACTTGCACAAACCCCATTACCTTATGCTTGATTTTTTATCAAATAAATGGGGATGGTGACATTCAAACTCATGAATGTTTGGTCATCAAGACTCTAATACTATGTTAAAAAACCAATTCAATCTAATAGCTTAAGCTATTAGGTGAGGTCTCAAGCATAGTTTTAAAACATGGCCCGGCCCGGAGCTGGAACTGGGTCGGGTTGAAGAAAAAACAGGGGAAGGAAAAACCCGGTGTAACCCAGCAAGACCCGGTCAAAAAACTGGTTGCAACCCGTTGACTTTTGTTTTTTTTTTACTAAAACGACGTCGTTTTGATTTAAAAAAAAAGAATTGACCCGGACGACCCGGTAACCAAATCAAAACCCGGAACTTGGACCTTGAACCAGACCGGGTCTAAAAACTATGGTTACAAGATATAACTTATCATCATCCTAGATATTTCACATCTCTCAATTCCTTTGACCCCTTCACTGGAGAAGATATTTATAACTTATCATCACCATCAGTTTCACAAATAAACCTCAGTACCTTAATTTATTACGTGTGGTAATTTTCTGGCCTAAATTTTATGTGATTAAGGACATTATAACCAGACAAATGATCGGTTGTGATATTAAACAAGGGAAAGATTTCTGATAAGTTGCGTTAAGCTCTAATTAACAGTACTTTCTAATAATTATATTACCTTTTTATTTTCTGCAATTAATATTACTGTAACATAAGAATTTTCAACAACAGCAGAGAAAATATATATGGTGACGTTACCGATAATTCTTTTGTTATCCACTAACAGATAAAAGGAGGATCGATCGATAACATCGGTACCTATAAATCCAGGCATGCAATCCAGCTCCCAAGAGCTTCTTAAGGATAGGTAACAGTACTGTTCCTGCAGAGTACTCGATCGTTCCATCTTCCGATCACACAGTACTGCTACCATGTCACAATAAGGTTTAAGATGACAAATATATCAAAACAACAATAACCTTTATATATAAATACAAGCTCTAAGCCTTAAAAATCATATATAATTAATGTTAGCATGCGGTTCTGCCTGTATGATAGTTTTGTGATGGTGGCATGCAAGGCCTGCTAGCTGGGCATCTTTTCTGTTTAAGAATGAATTATACCTCAGAGGCCAGCATGTAAGCACCTAGCTAGCTAGCTATTTATTTATTTGGTTACCACCTATACCAGATTCCATAATATATAGTACTACCATATTAAATCAATATTCAAACCTTTATGAATAAACACATCAAAATATTGTTTTTTGTGGTCTTGCCTTTCCAGCAGGATTGAAGCGGCGGTGAATCGGAGTGGAAATGCTGTCCAAGTTGGTCTTGAAGAAAGCCTACATCAGTACTAGCCATGCAAAAAAGAAAAAAGAAAAAAGGAAAGCCTACATCAGTACTAGCCATGCAAAACTATGGATTATTATGCACGATGAACCATCAAAAAACACACAAGGGCAAGTGATTGGAACATCTATATATTTATCTGTCCAGTGAAACGAAGGGTAGGCGAATTAAGGTGATCATTAATTAAGCTCGGAGAAGTTGAAATAGCTAGGAGAGAGAGGTTTCGTATATTAAGACTTTGTAGCTAGGATTTGATTATAAGGATTTACATGAGAGAGAGAGAGAGAGAGAGAGAGAGAGGGAGAGGGATGGTGTACTCCTGCTTTAGCAAGGCGTTGACGACGGTGATGGGGATATATATGGGGATGGCTTTATCAATGTCCTTAATTTATCTAATGGCGGTGAAACCTTGGGCGCCTACAAGCGGCCTTCAATGAAGTTTGAAAACATATATTTGATTTAATTAAAAATAATTTTAGAAATTAATAAATCTATAAACAGCGCTCTATATTTATCCAATAGGATACTAGCTAGAGATTCCTAAATATTATTTTAAATTTATTATTTTCTGTACGTATAAATTTTAGAAACTGAACAATAACATGGCCGGACATAACATAAACACAACAAGAAAGAAATTTATAGCAAGAAAAGTCAGCCAAAATACTGACTAGGACATGAGCTAGGATAGATACACAATCCATAAATCTCACTTTATTTTTTCTCACTCTGTACAATTTTTCCCTTTACATAAGAAAATCCTGACTTAAGCATTGTTATATGTTCATCAAAGAACTTATTTTATCGAAACTAATCAAATTGTAATTTTTGTGTAGATTTTTTTAACACTTCATCATATTCTATATATGAATGTTTAACACACCAAAATCATTCCACGTACATGGAAACTTCATCATTATCGACTTAAGGGTGGTCTGCCAAACCCATCATGGATATTGGCAAAGGAATAATAATAAAAATAAACTAAAAAAATGCACACAGAAAGTCTCCTCTCTGACGGCTCACAGATTTCCAGTACTGTGTGGTTTAGTGCTCTCCATGCAAAGCGTAATGGCCCAACTTGTTACTGAAAGTGTGTGTGTGTTCAAGCACGCAGTGAAGCAAACAAATCTTCCAAGTCTTGATAATTAAGGACGCCCGCTCATAGTCAGTGATGGCAGCTCGCTCATAGTTACTGAAAGCTGTGTGTATGTGTGTGTTCAAGCACGTAGTGAAGCAAACAAATCTTCCAAGTCTTGATAAGGAGGCCGCTCATAGTCAGTGATGGCAGCTCGCTCGTAGTCAGTGATGGCAGCTCGCTCATAGTTACTGAAAGCTGTGTGTGTGTGTGTGTTCAAGCACGTAGTGAAGCAAACAAATCTTCCAAGTCTTGATAAGGAGGCCGCTCATAGTCAGTGATGGCAGCTCGCTCATAGTTACTGAAATCAGTCAATCTACATATTAAGCTTAATAAAGGACAAAAATATGCCCTTACAGAACTGATAGACACTGCACTTTTAGTTGATGAACAAGTACATGTTTGCGTTCGTTGTTGAAATTTTTTTCAAATTATTTTTATTTAAAAATATATTAAAATAATATTTTTTTTAAAAAAAACCTTCACTTTTAATATAAAACAATTTAAAACTTCAAAAAATTAAAAATAATCAAAATTTACTGATGCAGCCCCAAACAGGAGCTAAGAAGTAATGAAAGAAGAAGAGACACCCCACTTGCTCATAAATTTCCAAGCGGCCTACGGAAAGTATATGCAACTTTGTGGTATTAATAGGATGTTATAGACAGGATACGTACTCTAATGGTGGCTTTCATGGCTAGCCTCCTCTTGGTGGCATTCTTTACCATTTGTGCTCATGCATGCAACTGAAGGTTCTTGTATGTTGATTATCATAAAATTGATAAATACAATTACTATATTGCGATCACTTTTATAGATAAAATTTTGCATTCCTGTATTTTTCAGTAGATACTGACAAAAAAATTCTCCTAGTATATACTGAAAAAATAACAAAGGATATTATAATAAGATTCAAAAAGACAAATTATACGGTGACATGATATTTTTACCAATAGAATAACCAATAAAGTTTCTGAAGAAATAATTTCATCGATAATGCCGTCAATGATATTTGATTTATAACCTGGTGATCGACCCTCATCTCTCCCTCCCTCATTTCTCTATTTTTCTTATGCATTTTTTTCTCCAACAAACAACCACCCCTTCCCCACAACCTCAACGCAATTCAACCTCCCACAACACTTAGTTTGTTAACATTGGTGTTCTGATTCAAATTTTATAAAGGATTATCCACTTTAAGTAAACAAATCTACCATTTTTTTTATTTGAACTCAATTTTAAAATATTGATTTTTTTCATATTTTTTGTAGTATATGTATTTTGTTTGGGTGTTTACTTGTTTTATAGTTTTTTTCATATAAATTTGTTGTATGGATTTATGATTTGTACATGTTAGGGTTTGTTTTAGATTTTGTAAAATTATATTTGTTTATAGATTGATGAAACATATGTAGAATTTTTTACTTAGGTGTTTTGTGATAAAATAAATAATGACTTATTTAACGGGTCAATTTTATATTTTTGTCAATCTTATTGTTGAGTTGAAATTTTCGGTAAATATATAAAAATTTGAATTTATATAGATATTTAATAATGAATTAAAAATACTATTAAAATAGATTGAATAAGTTTGAGCTAAATCAATATTTTTGTAAATTATTTAGTTAACGTAGTTAATTAATACATATTGTCATCTTTATTTTATATAGGTTTGATATAAGTGTTCATGGATGTATAGAGATTCACCCCTAAAAGTTGTGGAGGATGGATTATTGTAATGAGGTTCAGAATTTTATTAATAACACACTATCTAATCCAAGAAATATTAGTTAAGAGGGTATAGATGTCTATGCAAGAGATATAAAAATAAAAGGTTTCTTGATCTAAATGTTGTAACGATGCATCTTCTACATAAAGGGTTCATGAAGAAATACATGTGTTGGCAAGCATATAGAGAATCATATGTTCCTCACGATACCATGGTAGAAAGGATGGTTGGCTTAGCTTCTAGTTTTAGCAACGTGCATGAAGTTTTAGATGACAATAGTAATATTCCTTATAGGATTATGATTATGGATACGATGAGAATGAATCAGGATCATACCAGCTAATGTTCTATCATAGATTAAGAACCTAATGTGATTGCATAATTTACCATGAAAGTGATCGATATGGTCTCCCTAGTGCGATTGCACAACTCTCCAATAATAGGATGAACAATACCTCAACAACGGGGATGGACGCGATCTTATTAGGGCAACAACCCCACAACCTTCCAGGGATGGAATGAGCTTAGTCTTCCTAGTGCGATTACACAACTTATCTTGAAATGGATCAATTCAATCTTCCTAGTGCGATTACATAATTTACCTTGGAATGAATCAATATGGTCTTTCTAGTGGGATTGCACAACTCTCCAACGATAGGATAAACACTACCTCAATAACAAAGATGGATACAATCTCTCGCCAACAACCCCACAACCTTCCAATGATGGGATGGACTCACTCTTCTTGAAGCGATTACATAATTTATCTTGAAAGGGATTGCCATGGTTTCCCTAATATGTAAGGGATATTTATCCTATATTAATAATGTGTAGAGGATATTTATCTATTTTCAATGTTATCAAGGCAAAGTAACATTCTAGTCCTTTCTCTCCATAAAAGTACAAGGTTCATGGACTATAAAAATTCTATGAATCTTTCAAATTAAGAGAAAAAGGTTTATAATCTCTTCACTCTCAATATTTTTTAGCATACATATTTTTATATTCTATCTTTTTAAAATACCATTGTATTTTATTTCTCTAAAATGATATTTACTTAAATATCTGAAAGCCTCTAAATCTACAAAAGGAAACCTTTTGCAAGTACCAACCATCTTGTCCTATAAGGTATCAGGTACCTACTACCACCCATCTTGGCTAAGGAGAGAGGAATAGATTGCTTGAATAAAAAGACTAACCAATTATCTAACACATAAACCCTGCTCTAAAGCTATAATTATTTGGATTTTAGGACATTATCATCAGCTTTGTGCATTTTGCATCTAGAACTGATAATAATTGTTGAATGCATATCAGAAGGTTTTTTTTTTTTTGCCCTAATTTCATTGCATGATCCGCCATAATTAAGTGTTGTGCAATCGAGAGCACTGCAGGCTATTCTCAGGTGATTGGCTACATTTATCAAATCCTTTGAAGGGTCTGCCACACACCACCTTGATGGAATACACTTAACATTCTTTGCATTCTTCAGTAACCTGTTACCGAAACCATGCAAGGTTCAATGCATATTTAGCTTGGCCATCAAACGATCGAAAATCCCCCATGTCTTTCAAAGTTTCCTGGGAGTACAGTACTCTTTGCTCCTTCAACAAGCAGACCGAAAAAATAAATATCCATGGGAGGGGCACCTGGTCTCGGAGGGGTTCCTTTGTTACTCAATACATGATTTATACAAGTCCCTGCTGGTTGAAAACCCTTGCTGCAGTGAGGTTTGCACCAATGGCTCCATCAGTTGGCCAACCCACCACCCCAATAACAATGGGCATCTGATCACCATATCCAAGTTTGTTGAGTGCTGCAACTAAAGTGTCGAAATTCCCATCAAAAGCATTGTAGTAGACATTAATTAGACTCATCTGTAACAGTATGGGTACTCCCCTCAAAGAATGCGTAGTCTTGTGGAAAATCTGAGTTCCCATCTGTAACTGTATTTTTTTATGTTGTTTTGACCACACACACAAGCTAATAACTTAGCCAACAGGTTATCATGCATATATGCCCCTGAAAATAATTTGAGGATTGGAGTAATATCCGAAGTAGTTCTTCAGTCTTCTTCATTGCTAAATGGATTGCATTGAGGAAAATTATCCCAAGTCCTGATATTAAACAAGAATTGCTGAAATTGACCTTCGATTTCGAGACACTTGATTCTTCTGTTTAAGATCAATCCAGGTTTTAACCACCTTCCTTGTTGCTAGAATCTTCATTGAAAAAAATCACTTCATCCTTGTCCAGTTATTTCACTTGAGAGCTGTAAGAAAATCTAGAGGCAGAAAATATCTACGACATAGCTAGCTTCAGAATTATATAGTAGGCTAAAGAAACTTCATTATATATCGACATAAGGGTGGCTGCCAAACCCATCATGGATGGAAAAGGAATAATAATAATAATAAACTAAAAAATGCACGCAGAAACTCTCCTCTCACGGACTCACAGATTTCCAGTACTGTGTGCTTTAGTGCTCTCCATGCAAAGCGTAATGGCCCAACTTGTTACTGATACTGTTTGTGTTAAAGCACCTAGTGGAGCAAACAAATCTTCCAAGTCTTGATAAGTCAGTGTTGGCAGCTCATAGTTACTGATTTTTCATTTAGATAGCTATTGAGACGAGTCATTCAATTTATTAAGCTTAATAAAGGACAAACAAATGTCCATGCAGAACTGATAGGCACTACACTACTACTAGTTAGTTAATGACTAAGTAGCAGTGCAAGCAAAAAAAGACACCCCACTTGCTCATAAATTTCCAAGCCGCCTAAGGAAAGTATATGCAAATTTGTGGTATAAATAGGATGTTATAAACAAGGCTTCTCATTCCAAAATTACATGTATATTTTTCTTTGATACAAACTATATATTGTGCAAGCAAAGATGGTGAGAAAGGAAACTGTATCTGTGGCTTTCATGGCTAGCCTCCTCTTGGTGGCATCCTTCACCATTTGTGCACATGCAACTGAAGGTCCTCGTATGCTGGCATCCGAGAAAGTGTATTATCCTCAAGGTAATTTAAATTCACCATGCTTGCTTATCCTTCATGGTTGATTGCTTTTCCACTAATGTAATTCTTGATTATTTGAAGGTTGTCGCTGCTGCTTCTTTGTCGGAAGGATACCAAACATGCGCTGTGGAAAAGTATGCTGCACTAGCATTAGAGGAGAGAACTGCTGCATCGGAACATAAAAAACAATAAGGCGTGAATGTGGCATAATCTATGTGCTTGTGTGTGTGTGTGTGTGTGTGTGTGTGTGTGTGTAAATCTTGTGTTGCAGACCAAAATAAATTATACTATAAGCTGCAAATAATTGGAGTATTGGAGCATCATTCTGCAAGTTGCAGAAGTTCTTCAATACTCTTCTTCTTATTATAAACGAGAGGGCTCCGGCATTTGTAATTTTATCAGTATCCTGTAATAAAAGGATTTACCTTTGCAGTGTATTATCCTCGAGGTAAACTAAATATATTATGCCTGCTCATGGTTTATTGTTGATTCTGTTTACTTTTGATCTTGTTGTACTCACGAGGTAAGCATCATTCATGTTTATTTGAAGGTTGGCGCTGCTGCTGCAGACAAACATGCAGCAAAAGCCCTGCATCGAAACATAACAAAACAATGAGGTGTGAATGTGGAATGTGGCAGCATTCATGTGCTTGTTTACAGTCTTGTGTTGCATCGAAACATAACAAAACAATGAGTATCATTCTGCAAGTTGCAGAAGTTCTTCACCATTCTTCTGCCTTTCTAAATGAGAGGCTCTATCAGATGCGATTTTACCTTTTTGTAATCAAAGAATTTAACTTGGTAATAATAAATACCTGATGCAATGGGAATTTCTACTAAACTTGACATGCCTGGATCACAAATCAGAGTGCAAGCACATTAAATACATGATAAAATTCAAAGTACATAGAAAAATAAGGTCAATATAATTTCAAGATGGGATAAATATCCAGTACATGAGTCTACTCTGTTTCCTACTCGATATGCTATCACATTTTGGACATACCTAAATAACTGTATTCTCTTGTCTATGTGCAAGACTGCTTATAGTTCTTGAACAGGGGGGGTGAGAAAAACTCATGCAAAGAAACTTCTCATAACATTAGAAAGAACCACACCCCCCCTAGGATAGAAGTCCAAATGGTGGTCCACCTACGACATGATCTGAAAGCTAATGAACTCTTATGATCATTCACTCCAACAGGGAACCTGCAATCACCAACTGATGGGTCTAGGAATGTCACCATACCAAGCCCATCGAAATCACAGCTTTGTGCATTTTGCATCTGGAGCTGATAGTAACTGTTGAATGCATATGAGATGTTTCCTTTTGCCCCAATTTCATTGCAAGATCCGCCATAATTAAGTGTTGTGCAATCAGCAGCACTGCAGGCTATTCTCAGGTGGTTGGCTACACTTGTTAGATCTTTTGAGGGGTCTGCCACACACCACCTTGATGGGAGATACTCGACATTCTTTGCATTCTTCAGTAACTTGTTACCCAAACCAAGGTTCAGTGCATATTTAGCCTGGCCATCAAACGAGAAAATCCCCCAGTGTCTTTCAAAGTTTCCTGGGAGTACACTCTTTGCTCCTTCATCAAGCAGAGCGAAAAGATAAATATCCATGGGAGGGGCATCTGGTCTCAGAGGGGTTCCTTTGTTACTCAATACATGTTTTATAAGTCCCTGGTTGAAAACCCTTGCTGCAGTGAGGTTGGCGCCAATGGCTCCATCAGTTGGCCAACCCACCTCGCCAATAACAATGGGCATTTGACCATATCCAAGTTTGTTGAGCGCTGCAACTAAAGTGTCGAAATTCCCATCAAAAGCATTGTAGTAGACATTAGACCCATCTGTAACAGGATGGGTACTCCCCTCAAAGAATGCATAGTCTTGTGGAAAATCTGAGTTCCCATAAAGGCTAAGAAACGGGTAGATATTCACAACAAAAGGTGAGCCGTTTGAGTTGAGGAAGGACACAAGTTGAGTCATAATCTGAGTTAGTTCAGGTCGGAATGCCCCTTGAGAAGGAAGAGAAGACTCATAAGCATCAGCATTGCAAGGAACTACTAGCTTTACATAACCAGCTAGATTTGCTTTCACCAGAGACTGTTGTAGATTGAGCAGAGCAGGGACAACAAAAGATTGAAATTGACCTGAATAACTTGTGAGGAATGGTTCATTTCCTACAGCAACGTACCTGTCATTGTATGGTATACGAGAGCATCGCATGAGAAATGCAGTAAAACTCCTGATATACGTAGAACATTACAAGCAAATCCCACATTTTAACAAATGCAGCAATCCGAATTCTGAACATGCATAAATGCACTTTAGGTTATGAAAGTATTGGTCTGCAACCTATGCAATTCCATGAGTGAGAAGATTCTTAGCTCAATCCAAGCTATCTGGTCTCATTCCAAAAATCTTACACATTACTGAAACAAAATAGCTATTCATGGATGGTTAGGTGCCATATCAGTTCTAATTCCTAAAGGTATCTCATGAGCAATGTTGTCTAGATCCTAGGAAGAGGAGCTACTCGAGAAGCTTGCTATTTGGCATGGCAACCCACAATTTCACAGACAAAAAAACTCTTTGTCAAGGAGGTACAACACACCTCAGCTGTATAGGACCATTAGAAGTTCAAACTGTGGTACTGGTATCATGAAGTTGCAATTACTAAAGATTCTGCATTATTAGTGATGAACATGTTACTAATCAAAAGGGCCTTTGGGTTTCTACTGAATTATTGATTCGCCTTCCACAAGGAATTGCCTTTCCCATTCCAAACCAACTTTGGTTTCTACTGAATTATTTGATGGATTCGCAACATATTTAGAGAAAACTTAAGGATTTTTTCCTTCTTTCTTATTTTTTTTCTTAAGAAAAAGGAAGTAAGGTCTATATCCCAATCCAAATCCCATAGATAATTGTATCTCTGGTTGCACTATTACCTAAGATGTACCAACTTTGCCTGGTAGCAACCCTAATGCTCCTTTTTGAGAAGTACCTCACAATCTTTACTCATAGGCACCTCTACATTTGGCAAGGAACCCAACTCAACAACATACAAATATTTTCCATATGAATTACTAACATGGCATTGCCTTGCACTTATCCATCTCAATTCACTCAAGATTTAAAAGGAAATAAAAGCCAAGATCCAGATGAAAGAATAAAAAAGCCTTTTCCTTTTCATTTCATTCCCAACTCCTGTAAGAAATCAAATTGACCCAAAAAGGCAAAAACAACAAAACTTAAACAAGGAAGAGAGGGGGAGAGTGAAAGAGAATAACCTTATATCAGCACCACCTTTAACAACATATCTAGACACATTTTGCCTAACCCACAAATCAGAAGCATCAGTTGAAGAGCTAAGAGCAGCCAACATCTCATTAGGAATCCCAACCATGACTTCAATCCCACTCCCCATTAAAGCAGTAAGCGAACCTGGGTCTGCATCGAACAACTTCACTCTCTTTATCTTGTTGTCTTTCAACAGATCCACCACAGTTGAGGGCTTCAACCTGTGAAATGAGATTGTCCCCCAGTTGACTCCTATTGCTGATTCTCCCACTGGAAATGACCCTGATAGTAGTATGATTGCTAGCACAAGACAAAGCAGAGTTCCTGACAATCTTGACATTTTGTTCGTCCAAGAAAGGAGAGAGCTCTAAGGGTTTCCTTCAATACCATTCATTGAGGGGGGGAGAGAGGGAGATGTAATGGGACAGATATAGGAAACTTGAAACGGTTTCTGTGGTGAGCGGGTAAAGAGTGACAACTGATAACCCCCTGTTATATTATAGCAAGGACCTGCCAGAGAATATCTTAATTTGTTAGATATTTTAGTTTGGTTTCCGCAATGCCTTCATTACCCCCCAATTTTTAGTTTTTTTTTTTTTTTAATTAGCACCTTAATTAAAAAATTTGATAGAATAATACTATTTAAAAAACATTCGATAAAAATAGTGTATTTTCGCTACGTAAGCGCAATTTTTACTAAATATTATTGTTCCCAAATGACCAAGATATCAACTAAATTTTTGTCTTCTCGCATTTTAAGATTTATAAAAATACCCTTCCATGAAAGAATCTGCACTCGTAACCCATTAGTGTGTCACTCTGCTCCTTCTCCCTAGAGGCATCCGCCGTCTCTTTACCTCAAGAACCCATCTCTGTTTAGATCCAAAACAGGGTATCTCTCTGATCCCAAGTGGAAAAATCTTGATTTGTACGTCCCCACCCTCCCTATCGCTTCTCTTTCTTTAATCTTTCTTTTGAGCAAGGGACAGGCGAGCGGACTCTACTGTGGGCAGTGCTCTTGATATATTTTGGGGTAACTTGCCATGCAAAGATGTTGTCTTTGATGGTTTACTTCCTTGTCATTGCTGTGTTTTGTTTCATTTGGTCTTTGAAGTTTCTCAGATCTTTATAGATGATGAATGTAGACCGCAAAGGATTCCTAGCTGTTTCTTGTTTCCTACTGCATTGATTAATAAATATAGTTTTTTCAAGAGAGAGTTTTTGAGTGGAACTTGTACAGAATCTATGGAGTGTATTGATTAATAAATAATTTATAATTTATAATCAAGACAAATCACCCTAAATATTTGAAGTTAAAAAAAAAAGGTAGATTTATTTAATGATTAGACCACCTCAGAAAGTTGGAATTAAAGAACATTCAAGTGCTCTATTGGTAATTGTGAGATGGATGGAGTGTAATGAAGGCTATATGGTGATGATAGGACATCTTACCTAAGAAATTTTGATTTTGAAGAGTAAAATAGTAGTTGTGTGTTAACTGACTAAACATCTACAACAATGAGGTTAAGGACGTTGGATGTCATTTGAGACCTTGAAGCCTAATATTGTAATAAACCGACTTTCTGGACACACTTTTCCATTGCCCACTAGACCACCTCCCAGGTTTGACGTCCCAGATGTTGATTTTGGACACTGGTGATCATAGGGGCTGTGTTCATGTTGTCGGCTGCCTCGTGTCATGAGGTGGTTCATGCTTACTTGCAAATTGTCTCTCCCTATCATCACGGGCATCCAATTCCATGCAAGCAGAAGGGCTCAAAGCCTAAACTTTGTTATGCCCATTGAAAGGCCATGTGAGAGAGAGCTAGAAAGTATAGATTAGTAGTTGAAATGCTAACTGGCTACTCTTTGGGGAGGTTGTCTCTGTATGGAAGTTGGCAAGTGAACCTTTCTTTGTCTCTTCACTAAAGTTTCAAGCTTTTTGGAAACTTGGGAAAGTAGAAACATTGTTTTGAGAGGGCTGCTGGCCACGTATAAGAGATTCTTGATTCTTACGCAGTCACAGTCTATATGGCACCAATTAAAGAATTTCTTCGTTCTTTCTTTATAAAAGAGTGTCAAAGCAAGATCATCCCCAATTTGCCCATGTACAGAACAATCAAACACACCTTTCTTTTTCTTTCTAGGATCCTTTCCTTTTTCTTTCTTTGCTTCTTCTTAATGGAATGAATTTCATTGGGCACTTCCATATAGAATAATAAAGGCTTTGTTTGATTCTAGTTCAGTGTAAGCTCTTAGTCACTGCACATGATGATCACTTCTTAATGCGAACATGACTTTGCGGGTTTGCAAAGATTCATCAAAGCAGATTGACATGCATGGCCCCAAAATCCCACAATCGATGATTAAAGAGAACATGATTGTATGTCAAGAAATTAAGAGTTAATTCAGTAATTAGAGAAAAATCATTGCAGTAACTTTAGCTTATAGCTTTTGCACACAAAAAACAAATCCATTATCTCAACTTGGTTGGCAAAGTCCCAATTGGTTCAACAAAGTGGGACCATATGACCGTCCACAAACAAGCAAATAAGGAAAGCTCACACCAGCCATGACAGAGCCAGTTACTGGGGGGGGGGGGGGGCTCTGGTCGTTTCAGCATTTCAGGTTCATTTTTCCAGTGAGCATTAGTGAAATATTCATGCCCGCTAACATCTCTCACCATCAACATGTAATTGAACTCAAGTTTTATTAGCATACAGAACATAGGGTCTAAGCTGTAAAGCGCGGGTTTGTGTGATAGACAAACAGGTGGGTTTGTCTGAAATTAACCCTTTCATTTTCTTTCAAGGACCCTTCCTGTTTCTTGGCCCTTCTTGATGGATTAATGAGTTTCGACTGGGCACCTCCATGTATATGTGGAACAATAGAAGCTTGTTTCAAGCTGCATGTAAGCTCATAGCCAGTTCACTTGGTGATTACATTGACGTTTTCCAAAGATTCATAAAAGCAAATAGAGAAGTGATTACCTTTCCTGAAAAATAAAAAAGGTGATGTTTCAATAATTAAATTAGTGAAATCTATATATCAGCGCCAAAACTTCAGCAAATTAAATAGCTTTTACACACACACACACAACAAAATAATAATAATAATAATAAAACACCATTAATTCCTGACCAAACCATGCAAGCATGCACGGACGAGCAATGTTTAGGGAATGAACTCGGATTTTACTAGAAAACAGAGTAGAGAGTGATTTTATTAGCATACACTTGAATGACGTTTAGGGCTTGACAAAATCAGGCTGATTGGTAACAGATCTCACCCATGCCCATTTATGGTCTTTTGTGTTAACTTCATTCCTAGCATGAGCAACCTCTTCCACTGGGATATATGCATAATTTCCATTGATAAGACCAGAGACAAATCCAGTGTATCCTGCCATTACACCGTGAATTGCCGAGTATGCTACAAGAGTGCAATACAAGTTATCTGTAGCATTTGCAGGCACTGCCCTGATCATGTACGTGGGATCTATGTACTTCACTGTGAACAACTCGTTTGCATGGTCTCTTGTCCACCAGTTCTTAAGCTCTGACTTTAACCACGCACCAAAGTCTAAGAACACTAGGTTGCCGGACTCATCCCTCTCTTCTTTTTGGGCCTCTGTTCTTGGTATCATATCCTGCCCAGCTCCCTCGGCAACAACTAGGACTGCATGTCCGTTCTCTTTCAGTCGTTTCTCCAGAAACTCCAACAATCCTCCTTCTCCTTCCAAGTAAAAATCGATTTCAGGAATTAAACAGCAATCCACATCACGGCTGCTCAATGTGGCATGGAGGGCTATGTGACCTGTGCTTCGACCCATTAACTTCACCAGGCCAATACCATTAACTGCACTCTCAGCCTCAATATGAGCTGCATTGATTGCTTGCTGGGCCATCTCGACTGCTGTCTGAAATCCAAATGATCTATCAATGATGCCAATATCATTGTCAACTGTTTTGGGAATTCCAGCAACTGCAATATTTAGTTTTCGACGTTGAATTTCATTGAATATGTTCACAGCTCCACGCATTGTTCCATCTCCTCCAATTATATACACCTATCCATAAGCAAGTGAAATAATGAAGAAAGGAAAGACCCTGACTAGCATCATTTCTTAAGCACAATATGGTAATAAACAAGAATTAAAGAATAAGTCATAATGCAAGTTGCTAACGAAGAAGCCATCTAGCTTTTCAACAGACAGAACAGAGAAAAAGACCCATCTCTCTGGACAACAAAGAGGACAATTCACTAATTTATGATTTCTTTTTCAAGAACTCGCTTACATGACCAATACATATCACTCTTTTGATTTTGTCAAGACTCATTAAATGAGAGGCATCAAACAATGTTCAATTGATTTGTTGAAAAAGACTGTCAATTTCCATAAACCTACTAAAGGCTGAAGTTTTTTATGTTCCATTCAATGAAATTTCAAGAATTTCTCATCAAGCTTTGGGTGTCAGGTGTCAATCAAACTAAGCAAACATTTACAATTCTTGGGACACTTTATGAAACTTTCTCCAGGTTATGCACAGACCATTACATTTTTTATGGACTTTTGGAGAAAGGATCATGCATTGCTCCTCTCCAACCCTAAAATGGATATTGTTTTCAGATAATAACAACATCAACCAAAAAGCACAGGCTTTGAGAATGGAGATGGTTCAATTGAAGACTTTTTCACATAGTTGTTCTCTCACAAGTTCATTTGCAGTAAAAGTCTAATCATTTCCCCTTGAAACCACAAAAAAGGCAATGACTTTGCTATCATAAGGCAAAGCCAAAAGTAGTTTTTGCCAGATAAGATGAAACTCAAAAGGCTTTCAAAATGCTACCTAACTACTGCACTAATTGAATTGATGGGGCAAGGTAACAACACATCAATGATCCATAATGGACTCAAGCATGAATTAGCTTGTGGAATGAAAGCATGTGATGTAGCACATATGCTCTAATTTCTAATTCAGAAGATTTCCTACCGAATCAAGTAACTCTATTATTGGAAGGTACCAATTAAGCGTACCAAAGAGTAGCCAACTTGATCATGATCACAACATCGAAAAAGTAAACCTTTAGCAAAGAAAATTATAACATGGAGCCACAATTTAGAGAAATAACCTGATTAAAACCGTGATGTTCAATGGCATCCACAATTTTATTAAGATCAAAACCACCTCTGGAGGTCTCAAGAGCTGTACCACCCAATTTGTGCCAATTATGCACCAGCTTTGGATTAAGCTCAATAGGGTCTCTAGAATAAAACCCTCTATAACCAGCTGTCACCCCATAAATCTGACGCACTCCATACATCTCCCACAGCCCAACAACAAGTTCCCTGATCACTGTATTCATGCCAGGACACAGTCCCCCACATGTAACAATGGCAGCTTTGATATCTTTTGGCTCAAAAAAGACTTGCCAGCGCGGACCAGCTCTGTTGTAAGCCACTTGGGGTGAGTGGGAACTCACAGCTTCACTGTCAGCAGACAAGTCTACGATGATCTTGCCAAGGACTACTTCAGATTGATTGATGTAAAAGCCTGCTGGTGGGTGATATAAAGTATTCTTCTCCAAAGGGTTTGGTAGTGGTTTAAGGTTTGGAAGATAGTCTGTTAAGTGAGGCAGTTTTTGGAGGTGTATGGAGCATGGGGAGGAGGGGTTTTCTGGGATTTTTGCAGTGTTTAGATTGGTGGCTTCTGGTGATGAAAGGGCCATTTTTTTTTTTTTTTTGCAGTGGTGGTTGTGGGAGTGGCAGCAGTGGCGGTGGTTTGATGGAAGAGCGTGGAGAAGAAGCTCAATTGAAGAGTTAGGTCAGTACACGTGGAGGTTGTGATGGCTCTGATACAGTTTTTGGCGACACGTATGGAAGCCTGTGGTAAGTACTAGTAGTGATGCCATGGCGACCTAGACATTGATTGATTACTATTTAATCCCCAACCAATCAAGATTATGGTCGGTAGAAGTAAAAGACCGTTAAAATAATTTTAGTAGAGGTTTCGGTTATTTTTTAAATTATTGTTTATTTATAAATATATTAAAATAATATTTTTTATTTTTAAAAAATTATTTTTAATATCAGCATTAAAATGATCTAAAAATATTAAAAAAATATTAATTTAAAATTAAAAAATTTAAAAATTTTAATTTTTTTCAAAAACACTTTAAAACCACCTTTAAAACCACAAAAATAAATAGAGCAAAAATCATCTACAAGCAACTTCCTTATTAAAATGTGACTATTGTGCATGGAATTGGGAACCATTTTGCATGCTAATGAAATCCCAAAAATTCCCGAGTAGATTAGGAGTAGAATTTTTGAAATGGATAATTTTTTTAGAAAAAAAATTAATAATATTTTTAAAAAGATGTTTTTCTTTTAGGCTAGACTCAAAGAAAAAGAGTCATCTTTATTGGCGTGCCCAAAAAAAGAATTAATGTCATTCACTTGGGCTTGCTAAAGAAGGATGAGCGTTACCTTGGACTTGTCGAATTGCCAAGTTCAAGTGCTTTGGGTCTAGTATTTTTGTAAGACCCACGTTATATTGGACTTGGCTAAATACCAAGTCTAAGAATCTCTTGAGTCTAACATGTTCGTCGGACTCATATTACCTCATTCTCTTGGGCATGCTAAGGGAGGATGCACATTCCCTTAGGTGTGCCTGTGTCTTGGCATATTGCCAAGCTCAATGGCGTTTAGGTCTGGTTAGCACCAGACTCAGCGTTCCCGGAGCTTGGCACACTGCTAAACTTAGTGCATCTTTATTGGAGCATGCTTGTTTTCCTGAAAATTTAGACTCGTGAGTCTTTATTGAACTAACTTTTTTTGTAAAGATATATTAATAAAATCTTGATTCATCAGTAGCTTCCAGTCTTTGCAATATAATAATATGCAAAGACTTTAATTAACTTCTCAGTTCGGGTAGAGTGATGAGTTCTATTTTTATAAAAAAGATGTGTAAGTCGGAAAAGATGCGAAATAATATGTTTCTGGACTAAAATAAATTCTTTTATAAGTAAAATACCATGAATCTATACTTAAAAAAATTGTAAGAGATTAAAGATATCGTGTCCATCATTTATAAAAACTCCTAAATGGTTGTGTGGAATCCAAAGATGATAAATCTATATTTACAAATTTTTAAATAATTATAGGCTCTTTGAAGAGTGGGAGCTTATAGCTTTCCCAGTATTGTCATAGAACTTAAAAACCCTTCATTAAAGAGTGGTCATCATGATTTTTTTTTTATGGAGTATAAGAGCCCCCCACCCGCCCCCCCCAAAAAAAAAAAACAAAAAACGAAGAGTAGTTATTAGATGATGTTGTTATTTGTACTAGGGAGACCAAGTCCATCTCTTGAAGAGTGGGACATATAGCATTGGAAAAACTACAACTATCCCTTAATGATTGATGCATATAGCAATGGGGACACTAAGTTCATCACATGGAGAGCGATGCATATAGTATCGGGGAGACTACATATATCCCTCGGAGATTGATGCATATAGCAATGGGGAGACCAGGTTCATTCAATGGAGAGCGGTGCATATAGCACTGGAGAGACTACATTTATCCCTTAAAGATTGGTCCATATATATAGCACTAGGAAGACCAAGTTAATTCCATGAAGAGTGGTGCATATAACACTAGGAAGACTATATCTATTTCTTGAAGATTGGTGCATATAGCATTAGGGAGACCAAAATCATCCCTTAGAGATTGGTACATATAATACTAGAGAGACTAAGTCCATCTCATGGAGAGCGGTGTATGTAGTACTGCAGAGACCAAGTTCATCCCTTAGAGATTGAAGCATATAGTACTGGAGAAACAAAGTTCATCTCATGGAGAGCGGTAAATATAGCACTGGAGAGACCAAGTTCATCCATTAGAGATTGGTGTATATAGCACTAGAGAGACTAAGCCCAATCATATCGGGGTCTTACGCAACGTGCCTAAGGCTTGGCGCATTGGTAAGCCCAGCACGTCTTTACTAAAGCGTACTTGTTTTCAAAAAACTTTAGACTAGTAAATCTTTCTTGAACTGATATTTTAGTAAAGATATATCAATAGAATCTTGGTTAATCAGAAACAAATTTACTCTTTTTCGTTGCTGTTAAAGATTAGTAGAGACACTAACTAGTACATAGTTGAAAAGAAAAGGAAAGGCTTGCTGGGGAAAATTAATTACTGTTACTGATCTTCTTTATTAACATTTTGAAGCTTCTCCAGATAAAAGGATTAGAGATTAATAGAGGTCAGAGCTACACACACACACACACACATGGCCATTTGTTGGTAGCATTGACATGTTTCTACTCCTCCATGGGCTTAGATGCTGATAATATCAGTATGCCTCACTTTTCTCCTCAAGCAGTATGTCAAATGGGCTGCATCAATTCCATTTCCTCTCACCACAATTCTGTCATCTCCTTGTAATGCTGAAGAGTTCACTCCTGTTTTTCCATACCAAAAAGGCTTTTGCCACAACAGTGCGAGCCTTGACTACCCTGTTTTTCCCACAGTTCATCTGAACCATGAAAATGATCACATGTTGCCGATTAATTAACCATAAAACATGCAAGAATGAAATGAATGGTCTCTGAACAATTTATAAGAGAAGACACAGATGTTTTATGGCAGGATCGAGCAATAAGACCGGACAGGATAGGACATACATAGTAAATCCACCTTCACTCCGTTGATCAGTCTTGAAAGATGATGATGATGATCTCCAACATTGTGTTATGGAAGCATGTGTGATGAAAGGGGTGTTACTCTACCTTAGCTACCTACCTCCCCAGGCAACCAAATTCTTAGAGCCAAGATTTTCCATGATATTCATTTCTAGTGATTCCTCTCTCGATCACAAGGACATAAGGTAGGATCAGAATCCAATAGCTTTAACTACGTTTTAGCCCTTTTGATTTAGTAATATTCTACTGTTTGTAACTTATCAATGTTAACTCTATAATAATATATCACAAGTACTCTTGACACCATACAAGATCCAATAAAACAGAGATTAGCAATCTTCTTTGGAGAAGGCTAAACCACAAGCAAACAAGATGGGCCCTTGTCTACTTCTTATCCACTAATACTCATGCAACACTGAGACAATGTCAGTATGCCCAACTTTCTTCATTAAGCTGCTGGCTAACTTGGCAGCATCAACTCCTTCTCCAATCACCACCACAATATCTTCTTTCTTCTCACCTTCTAATCCCATAAAACTCACACCTGCATGCAACAGTAATTAATATTTGACATTCACATGCATGTTCCCAGAGAAAGCAAAATTAAGAAGAAAAAATAAAAAATTAGCCCTTTAATTTGGAAGCAATTCAACAGTACTTAGTCACTTAGTTACCATCCGCATCTGCCACAACCTTGAGTGCCTTAGTCCTACATTTCTCACAATTCATCTGTACCTTGAGCACTATTTTTTGCTGCACAAGTACGTACCCAACAAGAAAATTGAAAACAGAAGGAAGAAGAAAATACATCATAAATTAATTATATATATATATATATATATATATATATATATATATATATATATTCTACTGCCAAATTTACCTTCGTCATCTTCTGATCACACTACTTGTTATGGATAGAACAAATTAAGAAATTCCAAATTGCGAAGAAATAATTCAAAGCTTGGTCTCTATGAGTTATGAACCTATACGTATAGAAGGAAGGGAGGGAGAGAGGAAGAGGGAGGTGATTATTTTGCTGTCCATTTTCAAACTTCATATACAAGTTTATATATACATATATAAGAGGTAGAATAATATTTAGAAAGGGCACGTAAAAATGTCACAGAAAGGGGAGGTCTACCTTAAACATTAAATACACATCGATCATGCATGTCCATGTGACTGCTTGACGCCTTCTTCTCAATGTATGGACGCTCATCTATCATTTTAATTTGGTCTTCCTACGATACTGTTTGCTCCAATGTTATCATCAATCACCTATCCAAATTGTTCCAATCTCTCTCTACTATTCATCGAATTGTTGATTTTACTGCTAAATGTCTTCATCCGAATGTTAAAACAATTAAGACTTGGAATTAGTTTTTCCTAGAAAGCTTCAAGTTCAAATTTGTACATTGAAAGGATGAAATTCAATATGCATGTCCCTTCATGGTAGAAGACTTGATCATTGACTTCATTGCTTCCTGGGAAACTGTAAGAAACGTGTAGGCTACACATATAGCTGATGAAGTAAATACTGAATATGCATCGAGTTCAAAGGTAGCTTCCCACGTGCATGAGACTTCGAAGGAAATCAAAAGGTCTTTCTTGGCCATTTCCCTGGGTGGAAAATATTCACTGTCTCAATTCATCTAAAGCAACCAAAACAAAGAAAGAAAGATTTGAAAATTTCTGTTCTGACATACTGTTAGGATATTGCCATTTGGTGGCAATATCCCACCACTAAGCAAGTGGTTGCTCCATTAATGCCACAAATGGTGGCATGTTTTAAGGCTTCCTTGTCCCACCAATGATGACCATATTTGCCTATAAAAGAGGCATAATTATTTGAGAGCAAATGTGAGAGTGTGTGAGAGTGAAGTGACGAGAAGAAGAGAGAAAGAGGGGCTGCTGCCATGGGCAGCAGCCCTGCTGCTATATGCAGCAGAGTGTGTGAGCTGAGAGTTGAGTTTGAGTGGATGTGATCCTCCTCCTCCATGTATTGTGTTGTAATCCTTTCTCTATCTCTAATACAATGACTCTCTCCCGTGGATGTAGGCGATTTGCCGAACCACGTAAAATATTGTGTCAGTGTGCTTAGCCTCCTTTGAGGAAATATCACAACATCACCAGCGGGAATCCCCAACAATTGGTATCAGAGCACATGGTTTAAAGGGGTGTTTGATTTTGCTCAAAAATGAAAGTTGTCAAAATTGTGTTTTGACTATACCACTGTGTAGAGGAGAAAGAGACGAAGCCACTGTTGAAAACCGCGTCGAAATCGGACGTCGGAAACATCCGCACTCGCCGTCACGCGCCGGCAGGGTGGCTGCCCACGCGCACAGACGCGCGCCACGCGTCACCCGCGTCTTCTTTGCCCGGATGGGCTGACCCGACCCGAATACCAGATGACCCGACCCACGTGGAAGACCCGGATGAGAATGACGTCATCATTCCGTAAGCATGACTCCATCATGCACAGTTGGCATGACATGTCAGCGTCCAGTCAGCTGACACGTCAACACAGTGGGACCCACCTGCCACATCACCAGCCACGAGCCGAGCTGCGCCGTGCCGAGTTGAGCCGAGCCGAGCCGCGAGCCGAGGGATAAGATTTTGTGCAGCAGAGTCTACGTGCAACCGGATCTGAGATTGAATCTGGGCCGTTCATCAGGCCAGAATTGTTTTGATCAAATCTTAGCCGTCTGAAATGCGATTTGATCGATTTCAAACTTGTTTCCAGCTAATTTGATCGTTTTGGATGTATTGGTACGGTCCGATCGTTGAGATTTGAGACCAAAAATGGCGGTGGTGAAATAACAAAAGAGATTGCCCGATCAGGAGGCATCTGAAAGTCAATGGAGATGAAGAAGATGAAGGTGCACATGTTTGCCCAATTACATGTGCTGAACTGCTAAGTGGGGAGAATTTTAACTGCCTTGAAGGAAGGCAAAATTGGGACATTCTGGACACCCGATCATGTGGACAATTAGAGGTGTAGAGTGAAAATTGACGAAGACCAATCTTGACGAATCTAAGCACTAGTAGTCTCGCCAGATGTTGAGAAATCATGTATTAAACCAGTATATTCCAGATCACTTGTAAAGGAAAGCCGGGATAAAGCTAGCAAATGGTTGTATATACGGAAAGACAGTACGATGGATAGATATGGCCTAAGAAGTTCTATCTAGGAGATTGGGTTTTAAGCGGGACCAGTAGTGACCCCTTCAATCTTTCCTGGGAACTTGCTTAGTGGAAGGATTATCCATACGGTACTATTTTCGTATATATAGCAGTTTGTAATGAAACAGTTGAAGACTAGTAGGACGACGGCACAAGGGAACAGTTGGGTTCCGTATGTTCAAGGATCTGATGGAGAGGTGATTTCTCCAAAGAAGTTAGATTCGGTGACTGTGATTTCTCGAGGGGAGAATTGATGAAGACCTTGATAATGGAAGAGAAATACAGCAAGGGGATAAAGATTGGCACCCTATTTTGACTTGGACAGGTGTTATGACAGGATGAGCTGCTGTCAAACATAAGCAAGGAATAGGGAGAAATCTGAAGAATAGAAATTGCACGAGGGCATACGGAGATTGTGTAGGAGTACCCGTAGGATCCAATGAGGTACTGTAATGAGACAACAGGTGCAAGGAGAAGAAGTGTTCCCAGATGAAGCTCAGAGCAGAGACTATTAAAGTTTGTACAACAAGAAGTCTCTTGTACTCTTGATGAAGACAACAGGCGAAGACCTTTCCAATGCATGCAAGGATGGAAAGAGAGCTGTTGCAGAGGCACCTAATTGAGGGGGTGCAAACGCCTGTGATAAAAGGCGACCGCCTATGATGAAAGGCGAAGACACCTTAGAGAGACGGTGTGAGGGCCATGATAGAAGCCCCAGTTCAGACCGCCCTATGACAACCGGCGAAGACACCTTATAGAAGGTGTGAGGGTCATGATATGAGCCAGTTCAGGCGAAGACACCTTAGAGAGACGGTGTGAGGGCCATGATAGAAGCCCCAGTTCAGACCGCCCTATGACAACCGGCGAAGACACCTTATAGAAGGTGTGAGGGTCATGATATGAGCCCAGTTCAGAACAACCCCAGAGCCAATGTGATGGCTAGATATGAGTGGACAGGTGTATAGCCAATGAAGTGGCTATGATGAGTATGGAGACAAATACAGGATTGACTTCATGGATATTGCCCTCATGCTAAAGATCAATGAGCTATAAGACATTTGCCTTGGACAATAAGTGGGTGACTTGTGGAGCATTAAGACGCGGCTGCTATGAAGAAGCAAAGGGCATGCGCAGGTTCCGGGTACGAGTTGACTCTTGTCAAGGTGGTGAGCTCGGTAATGGCATTGTAATACTCAGAGTATGAAGACAGATATGGATCAACCTTTAATGGGCTGCCCCCATGGTTAAAGGTGGAAAGCTACCTGGACTCTTACGACTAAGAGCGAGAGACTCACGGAGAAGCAAGGCGTGGTTCCTAGGGTGGAACAGAGGGCAGACGCAACTCCTGGATGAGTAGACTCTTGGAAGAGTGGTGAGCTTGTGATCACATTGAAATACTCAATGACTGTCGCACTTGGAAATATTCGTTTGAGGGGGTGTTATAAGCCTTGGTGTAAGGCTTGAAAAATCATTCCGGACTGAGCATGGTTGATACGCTCGAAGGGGAATGTTGTGTTGAAGATGCTCTCAGAATGGAAGCTTGGAAGAGCTGCAGAATGCAAGCTTGTGCTGAAGAAGCAAGAGGACAATTACCCACACAAATGGCAAAGGGGGTGATTGTTAGGATATTGTCATTTGGTGGCAATACCCCACCACTAAGCAAGTGGTTGCTCCATTAATGCCACAAATGGTGGCATGTTTTAAGGCTTCCTTGTCCCACCAATGTTGACCATATTTGCCTATAAAAGAGGCATAATTATTTGAGAGCAAATGTGAGAGTGTGTGAGAGTGAAGTGACGAGAAGAAGAGAGAAAGAGGAGCTGCTGCCATGGGCAGCAGCCCTGCTGCTATATGCAGCAGAGTGTGTGAGCTGGGAGTTGAGTTTGAGTGGATGTGATCCTCCTCCTCCATGTATTGTGTTGTAATCCTTTCTCTATCTCTAATACAATGACTCTCTCCCGTGGATGTAGGCGATTTGCCGAACCACGTAAAATATTGTGTCAGTGTGCTTAGCCTCCTTTGAGGAAATATCACAACATCACCGGCGGGAATCCCCAACACATACGACCACAGAGGAGCCCTCGAAAACCACCGTACATGGCTGCATATATATATATATATATATATATATATATATATATATATATATATATATATATATATATATAGAAGAAAACAGAGGGAGAGGAGTTTGAGACCACTTATATAAATATATGAATGAAATATATAATTCTAGAGGAAAACTTAGGGGCAGGATTTTGAGACCATGCTTATAAATTGATGAATGAATTATGTAAATTAATGTATGTGTGGGCTACTGGCTACATCTATATACTGTGTGAGACAATACTGTTGATTGATTCTATATTTTGAAGTTTGGTCTTGGACGATGCTTCAAGTTTGGTCACTGTCTTGTGTCTTGCCAAGTCAAATTTGGCAACGCAATCTGGACTCGACTTTTAGGTGGTGGCCTAGTGGTAAGAGCTTGGGACTAAGAGGTTTGTTTTCTCTGTGGTCTCAGGTTCGAGCCCTGCGGTTGCTCATATAATGGCCACTGGAGGCTTACATGGTCGTTAACTTCAGGGCCCGTGGGATTAGTCGAGGTACGCGCAAGCTAACCCGGACACCCACGTTAAACTAAAACAAAATTAAAGTGCAACAACGACAAAAGTACTGTACTGTACTAGACTCAAACAAGAAGTTGCTACAATTTTAGAAGCTTACCAGTTTGTTAAAAGAAAATAAAGGAATATATTGCTCCTCAAAAGCCATGAAATTGAAGCTTTGATGGCTTAAATATTATAAGAAGGTTGAAGAGTACTGGCATTACTGAAACAGACAATTGTATTAAAGAAAGCTCCTAATCATCAGTAAGAACACAGGTGTGGATATCAATCTCTTTCAATGGTTGTCGAGATTTGAATGGTCTGCTCTAGTAGATTGGCCCACAACAAGTGCCCTTCATTATATGGCTTCTTCGAAGCCACAAATCTCTAAAAGTGCCACCAGAACATTGTATAACAAGCCAAAATTGCTTTTAAGAGATGTTATGTGTAAATATGTGATCAGAATAATTCACCTCTCTATCAATTCTCTAATTAATTTAGGGCTTCAAACAAGTCATTGACGTGACCATACTTTATCATACAGATTCAAATTAATTAAAAGAACTTCATTGTATGCTAGCTAGAACAATACTGTTACTGCTGTACTTGCTATTCAGATATGGCATTAAAGACAGTAGATGATAGCTATAACTAACTTGAAAGGAAATCAGGATGTTGATATCAATCTCTGATAAAATGGCTAAAAAGCTCAGTTTTCTTTAAGTAACTTAATTAGAAATTAATGGTATCTAATTTTACCTCATTCATGAATGTATAGTACATGATTCACAATACCATTCCTTGAGAGGTTAGGCTCATTCAGTAAGTAGCTAGTAGCAGTGCTAGCTGCTGCAGAGGCAATTATATTATGTTATAAGGAATTTACTTGGCGGTAGTGGTGCTGTACCTCATGAATTCAATATCGGGTAGCAGTAAGCTGTAGTTGGGCCTGCATGACTCCCCTCATGCCAGTTAGAGAGGTTGCCAACACTCTTTGACAAGCTTCCTAGATGGCATTCAGGGAGCCAGGCAGACCATTCTTTCAGACCGAGTAGCTAGCTCTAGCTGGTAGTAAGCAGTCTCGAGCATCTTAACCTGCAAAAAATTAGTACACAATCTAATAAATGCCTTGCATCAATGCCATATATACATACCTTGTGATCTCAATTAATTACTATCATCTATAAACACATAACTGATTAACGAAATATAGAAACTTTTTTTCTTAAGCAGCTCCATAATTTAAAAGACTAGACTTAGATATATAATGATGTTCAAGAAAAGTTGATTGATTCTTGATTGTATTAGATAATTGTAATAATATGGAAGCTTATAAACCAACATTCAATCACAGAAATATTTAGACACTTACAGTGCTTGAAGAGAAGATATGACACAAGACTGGAAGATGAGCAAATAACTGGGAGATCAACCATTAATCTACCTCTCTCTTTCTCTCCCTGTATGTGTGGTGTCTGTATGAATATTGTTTCAGGCTTTGATTGCAAGCAAAGAATAGCACGTAGAGGAGGGGGGGTGTGGGGTTTAAAGGGGTTGTGGAGGAAGAAGAAAGACAGAAGACAGAAGAAGATTCTTCAGGAGAAAGAAAGGTGGTAGAGAAGGCGGCAGCAGCGGCTTTTAGGTAACATACAGCTCCATAGATACAGCCAAAGCTACCTGGGTTTTACAGGTAACTTTGTTTGGATTTTCTTTCCTTGGAAAAGATGATTTTCCCACCCACCACTTCCTTTTCATTCTTCCCTTCCCAATTAATTCAAGTCGTGTGTGCATGGTCTCTCTCTCTCTCTCTGATTCTCTTTCCTTTTATTGCATACGTAGGATTGCATTTTATTGCATACAACTGTTTCAAGAGTATTATCAACTCATTTCATCTGTCCTAGCTACTTAATTTATTTATTTTTTTGTAAGGAATTGAAAATCACACAACGTACTATGTTATTTTAATGTTTGGATTGGTGTAGAGGATAATGGATTTTGATAATTCCTAGAGGAAGCCAGCCAAAACAAGTAAACAAGACAAAGTGTTGCAGGGGTGCCTTAGTTGTGGTCATGTCCTCGCTAGAGGTTTTAATTTAACAAAAAAATAATCATTCTGTGTTGGAGATAATTGTTTATGTTAAGAGAGCAATGGAGCTTATTGTAGTCTAATGCCATATATATATCACAAGATGCATGGATTATCTATGTATCAATTTGAAATAGTCAATTAGCCTGCAGTTAAGATGAAAAACGAATGCTATGTTTTGGATCTTCTTAGAACTGGAAGGCCCCATATAGTATATGCAAGGGAGAGGAGATGAGGAACTAGAAAGAAGCTAGAGCCTGCTTTGCCAAGGGAGAATCACTTTTAACCACTGAACTCAACTGTGAGTGGGCAGTCGGCTGGATCCACGGGACACTCTTGAGCCCTAGACCAATAGTAGCATGCTCCACCCCTTCTAGCTATACCGATACTCTTGGATGCACATGTTGATTTTTTACGAGCTAGCATTTATGCACCAAGACAGAACTGATCAGTTGCAAGAAAGAGTCTGGTCCTTGCTATGAAGAATGATTAGCCTAAACAAGTCGATGTCGAGATGTTTACATATTGGTAAGAGTATTTTTCAAAACACAGAATGAAGGTGTGTTCTAAACCACAAAAGCAAAGCTTTTTCATGGATAATTAACAAGGTGGGTGATGATGGTGTACTGTGAACTCAATGATTGAAGAGAGAGTAAGATGTAAAACAAACATATATCCCATTAATTTGATTCATTTTTTCCCCCAATTCATGGCGGTATCCTATCTAGATATCGGGTCCACTGATGTGCCAAGGCAGTTGGGAGAGCCATAAAGTCGATGGACTGATCAGGTTGAAAGTGATAAGGCGGGCTAGTCTGTCACATAACCAAGATAAGAGTGGGACTGGGTATAGATGCCCTCCCAGAAAAAAGAACATCTTAAGAGGTGATTTGACTCTGTTGAATTATTTTTTATACGAGAAATTATTGTCTACCAGAGTTTCCCCACTTGTTGACGAGCAAATGAGTGTGGGATTGCACTTTTTCGTATTTCGAGTGTCCTTCATGTCATGCGATGTTTGATGCTAACTTTGAAGACACAGCAAACTGCAGAATAGGAGGCCAATGGGCCCTTTGGTTGACCTGCTGGAAGATATCGCACCAAACCAGTCAGATTTGTCACGAGATGATACAGCTTCTGACTTCTGAGCCTGTTGCCTCCTTGGATTTTGTGATTTTCCATAGCCGGAAGATGTTGATTACTTGAATCCTTTCACAAGTCACTCTTGTTTGGAAGGAAATTTGGCGTCTTTAAGAGTAGGTGTGATTATTTTTTATTCGGTTTAGTTTTTACCTATAAAAAATAATAAAATTAGTTTTTTTTGAAAAAAAACTAAAACTAAACCGAAATCGAGTCAAACCGACCGGTTTTGGTTCGGTTCTTGATTTCAAAAAACTAAGAAAGTCTATACGCTCATATTTCTTCTCAAACTTGCCAGTAGCCTTTTCACAAATATTGTTTTCCCTGCATTGTGCAAACTGCAAACAACCAAAAGCTAAAAATCAACAACACTGATTTCAATTAAAAAATAAAAATAAAATCAATATTCCAAATCCAAAACTCTGCTATAAATCAAAACCCTAAATTTCTTGCAAAATAAACATGGTTTTTCCTATATTTTTCAAATATCCAAATGCCAAAAATCCAAACCTGATTTTTTAAAATCAAAACCCCAAATCTTCTTATACAGATAAATCTTATCTCCCCTGCATTTTAAAGAATACCCAGAAGCAAATGGAAGCAGTGGTCTTCCTTTTCATTTTCGACAAGTTCAACAGTTCCCTTCCATCCACTCCTTTTCAACTTCTCATAATAATTCCTAGCTGCAACAGTCAAATAGTCTTCCTCAGCTACAAAGATCAACATCCTCTCACACCCAAGCCTAGCAAGATCCTCTACACCCGGATTCATCATAGGATCAAGAGGCGAGAGGGGGCTGCTTCTAAGTCTAGGGGGAGGGAGAGGGAGAGAAAAAGGGAGAGGGAGTGGGGGAGGCGAGAGGGGGCTGCTGGTGGCTAGGGTTACTGAGGGGAAAAATTTTTCTATTTATAATACCTTTTTTTAAACCGGTTCAGTTCGGTCCGGGTTAACCGGTTCCTTCATTACAAAACTGAAAACCGAACCGAACCGGGATTTTTTCTAACTATTCTAATCGGGTTTTTTTCTCGGTTTGGTTTTTTTAGTTAATTTTTTTCGGTTTATTCGGTTTTCTGGTTTTTTTGCACACCCCTATCCAGGAGATTACAAAGCTAGTTGGAAAACATTTTCCAGTATTTGGTTATGTTATGGAAAATAAACTGGAAAAATAACTTATTAATGTTTTATTTTTTTAAGTTTATTAAAATAATAAGAAACAAATCTTGCAAATTAAAAGGCTGAATGAGAATGAAATTGAAAAAAAAATATAATTTCATAAATTATCTCAAATAAAATAAATAATAATCAAAATAATGGAGATCAAATCTAAAAAAAAAATGAAAGATGAAGAAATTAAAATAATAATAATTAACATTTCATAAATTATTTCAAATAAAATAAGTGACAATCAAAAGAATGAGGACCAAATTTGATAGATAAAAAATTGCAATTAAAAAATGATAAGGGAAAAATAAATAACAATTATAAAAATAAGGATCAAAGTTAATATAAAAATTAAATTCTAAGGGATGAAATTGAAAAACAAATATTCAAAACAAAATATACATATAGCAATCAAAAGTTTGAGAACCAAATTTGATATAATCAGCAAATAATATAACATTTCTAAATTTTTCACAACTTCCGGAAAGTGTTTTCCACCCAAAATAAAAGGAAAACATTTTCCTAGAAACCAAGCCAAAATTTTCTTTGACCGGAAAGTGCTTTCCGTTGACCAACTTTCTAATGGCAAACAAACACAAGAAAGTTTGGAAAGTGGTTTCCTGGAAACTATTTTCCAGGAAATAAACACAGCCTAAAACTATATACAGTAAAAAAGTTTTCTTATTTCTCAAGAGCACATTTGTAAGCCCCAAACTTGCCCAAACTCAAGTTAAAATTATTCTAAACCTAACCTCAAAAGGTATATTAAAAAAAATTACAAGAGAATTGTTTATTTTTTTTAATTTATGTGGTTGTCGTGACCCTCCTCTTATAAAAACCAAAAACTTCAATTTTTTATCTTGGATTTTGGGTTCAAGAAAGATGGAGGTAACAAGTAAGTGATCTCATTTCATGTTACTCTTTATTATAGTTTATTTATGGAAGGATTAAAGAAGAGATTAGGGTTTATTCATGATTATTATGGGTTTAAGGTTTAGTTATTGATTTTGAGTGTGTTGTTAGAAATAAAGATTTGTGAATTGATTTGTTATGGGTTAAGAAATTTGTTTCAACTTTGCTGGAAAATCTGGACTGAATGGTCTTGAGGTTGAAGATGATGAAATTTTATTTTGGTCATTGATTTATAAAAATTACAGTTTAGTTCCTAAACTTTGAAAAATTATAATTTAACCCCTAAAACGTATTTTGGAATCCTGGGCAATATTCTTATGAGGTTAAGGATGATGAATCTCAGTTTGATAATTGATTTGTGTAATTTTTAGTTTAACCCCTCTATTTTGAAGATTTACAGTTTATTTCACATTGAAAAAATATAATTTTTTTTTCCTGTAAGCATAGAGTATATATATTAAAGAGCTTCAAATTCCACATTGAAAAAATATTTTTTTTCTTGTAAATATAAAGTATATATACTAAAAGGTTTCAAATCCCACATTGAAAAAATAAAACATTCTTCTAATATTTATATAGTGAACTTTGAAAATGGTTAATAACCAACTAATATATATATATATATATATATATATATATATATATATATATATATAAAGGTCTCTAGTAAAGAGAAAAAACACATTTGAAGAAAAAAAAACAAGTCTCAGTCAGGTTTTGTCGGGTCCCCCGAGCCACAGGTCAACCCGACAATTCAATCAAGTTTTGCTGGGTTTTTACTCATCTCGATCTTTTGCCTTACCTGGACCGGTCCAGCCACCAGGTCTTGGACCGACCCGTCGAGCTGGTCCGAGTTTAATAACTATGATTTCAAGTTCTTAGTTTATGTTAGCAAGTGAACTTTATTGATTGTTCCTACTTCTTCAGCTTTGGTCGGTATGCCTTACTTCTTTCTAGAAACTCTTCTTTTAGTTTTGATTCGATATTTTAGACATTCCACTATTATCCTGTTTTAATTAAGTTTTGATTTTGATAATGTAATGAGTATTATAGATTATTGTTTTTGTTTTAATTACTGATGAGTGAACTATTATTTGGTTTCATTAGTTTTGAATAATATAATATTTTAAAAGATTATAAAATGTTGTTCTTTTGATATGTCCGTTTCGAGGCTTAGCGTAAGTGAGATGTCCTTATAACACCGCTCTTGCGTTGCCCGTCATGGATCCAGAATCCGAGTTGTGACATCATCAAAATGAAAGTTCCCATGGATTCACTTGTTAAACACAGTAAATGATTCAAGGAAAGCATGTGAAAACATAGTGCAATTGAAAACCTTGTGGAGAAGAAAATCTTCTTATAAAGTAATTCTTCATCAAAACAGAGTCTTAAATGACCCCAATGAAATGATTGTTTGATCAACTAGGCAGGAGTAGAGGCCGCCTCCTTCTCTTCAGTATAAAAAGGAATAGGTTTGGTTGGGGCAGGCAAACGGCCGATGCTATCAACTTTACCTCTTAGCTTTGGTGGAGGCCTAGCAGCCTTTGGCAACAACCTCCCCTTCTTTTCAAACCACTCAGGCTTGAGCAATGCCCGCAAACCCAACTGGTTGTAATGCACTCGTCTGACAGATCCACCAGCCGCTTCAACTGCTTGCTTTGCCCTGACAGTCACTCTTGACACCTGCATAAATCAGTCATCAGCACAAGTTTGCGTTGCATGCAAAAAAAGGGAAGGAATTATCACTAAATTTCACTGATAATTGTGATATGGTATTTGAAATTCAAATGTTTAATCAATTTCAGCAAATATGTCAGAAAAATTCCATCACATACCCAAAAAGTTCATAATTGTAGCTATGAATCCTGAACCTTAACTAGCAGTTATAATGGAAAATATATAATTTCCATCTCAAAAAATTGATATAAAGCATTTTAATGGCCATTCTGTAACACTGATATTTATGTATGATGCAGCTTCTTATGACTGTCTAATTGGTTCTCCTATTTGACATACAAGAAAAGGAAGAAGTAACATGTGAGTCAGCACAATTTTAACAGCTTTCAAGAAATTTGTTTGCCAGTTAGCTCAAACAACAATAACAATAAAGGAAAAAACAAATTCAAGCGCACGGGGAAAACTTTAACAGTTGGCTGAAATGTTAAACCTATAGTGCCACCCCAACCAAAACTCTTTGGATTCTTTATTTAATAGTTTGCTTGCATATATCATCATTCAACTAACAGCAACACAAACAAAACAAATGCTACACTTAAATCCCAGAGGACAAGAACACAAACTAAGAATTATAAAATAATGCCTTACAACACTTTGGATTGCCTCAAGAATACTTGAAATCAAAGCTCCTAGCCAAGTTTGTACAAATGCGGAAACCCCGTTCAAGTAAAATTTACCTCCAGATGAATAGGCCATTGGATCTTCTCCGCACCACGCCCCATCAGTCTTACGCCATCTTTTATCTGCTTCCCGATGGCCCCAGTCTCCTGTTGGAATAATTGTAAAGATCAAAAAACCAAGGCCCACCATGGAAACGGCTTAGATTTGGGAACTGAAGAAGGATGCTAACATACCTTTAGCGTTTTCATTGTGATTAATTCATGGGAATCTATCTTCCCTGCATTAATAAGTCTTGCAATCTTTCCCAACCCTACTGGCTGCCAGAGAAACCATAGGAGTAAATGATCCAAGGAATGCACAGAAGAACAGAGACCATTAACAATATACTTACAGGAAGGATTGAAATCAATTGCAATGTTCATGTAATAAAGAAGTAAATTAAGTTTGAAATCTTGTTTGCGGATTTTTTTTTTCTTTATCTGATACAAAAATAAAGGGACAAACCCATCAATCGACTCAGCCAAAAACAACTATTTTCAGCAGATTGCATTCCATCAAGGTAAAATGTCTTTTCCATTTCACATCCCTCCATTCTTCTTATAAAAACAAATAGAACAAAAACCCCCAAAGCTTTGTTGAATTAAGAAGAAAAGATTAAAAAAAAAAAACACGCACACACACAACACAATAACTCAAATTGCCAATTCCGCTTATTTTACCTACTTTTTATCCTAGCATCCATAAAACTGGCACACTCATCTAAAACACAGTACAGAGTACCACAATTATATACTCAAAACATGACACCAACAATTCTTCTGGCGTCTAATTCAACATTCTTTCAACTTAACACATAATCAATGATTAATCTCATGTGTTATGATCCCTGGAAAACAAAAGGAATCGTACTCTCATTCCTAATAAGTCTCAGCAGCAAATCCTCAATACAAAAGATTTCAACTTCAACGGGCTGCCACTACCAATCACTAAACCACAGCTTCTTTTCATTTCAAATACACATTAGACTTCATTGCTCTAAATAGAAACTAAAAATCAATCGATAACAGACCCCAACTTGGCATTTTGCTCCAAAAAAAAAAAAACAGACAAAGTGGGCAACTTAGAAAGCAGCAAAATACACCTGAAAAGTGAGACTAAAGGGATTCTTAAACCCCCTTTTGGGCAAACGCCTTCGCATTGGAGTCTGCCCACCTTCAAAACCAAACTTCATAGTCCCTCTGGCTTTCTGTCCTTTATGACCTCTCCCTGCAGTCTTTCCTTTACCAGACCCAATGCCACGACCCTTTCTTGTCTTTTGCTTCCTTGGAACATTGTCCCTCAAATCATTCAAACTCAACAAACTATATGCCCTAAAACCCATAAACCCAGATGCCCCATTTGCAAAATAATTGTTAAAGTTTGATTCTTTGAAGGGTTGAATTTGAGAGAATGTGGGAATTAAGGTGGTTTTGGGGGTTAGGAGTGAGGTTGATGAGATCAGTGAAGAGAGTAATCTTCTTCTTATCATTTTTGGATCAAAAAATGAGTTTTGGTGATTAGGGGTTTTTGATTTTGATCTTGTTTTGTCATTTGGGGATTTAGGGTTTTAGCTTCTGTGATTAATCTTTCTGTTTTTATCTCAGTGGAGGGCCCATCGGCCCAATGAGAAAGGGCTCGAGGCAACTATGCATTTTTAGGCGATATTTGGTTATTTCAAATAAAACTATTAAAATAATATTTGTGTTTTTTTTAATTCTTGATATAAATATATTAAAACCATTCAAAGATATTTCAAAAAATATTAATTTTATATTTTTTTTAATTTTTGATATATATATATTGAAAGAATCGGGGCAAGTCGTTCCTCAGACTGTAGCGGTGGTTTGGGCCTTTGGGGTGATGATATTGGCACAGCTTATTTTTCCAAGAATTCAATATTCAGAGCGAGAAAGATTATAAAATATAAAACTAAAACGTATAGATTAAATCAGATCTTCTTTTCTTTCCTAGATATTCGGTAACAAATTAATTTAAATTGTTTTTTAATTGAGAATTGAAAATTTAAATTTGTAGTTTATTTCAATTTACTCTCTCTATTAGATCATTTCAATTTTATAAATCGAGTTACGAATATAACAGGTTAACTCGGTTTATTTTTAAGTTATTTTTTAATTATTTTTTTAATTTCATTCATTGGGTTGATTGAAAATTAAATTTTATAATTTATTTTGATTTAATTTTTATAAGGTTATTATAATTTTGTAACTTGAAAATTATAAATTTAATATGTTGATTCAAATTAATTTAATATTTTATTGTTTTAATATTAAAAAAATTATTAAGTTGCTGTTGGACCGCAACATCTTTTAAAAAGAAAACCAAATTACAGTATTAATCTAGGGTCCTTTCACTGCAGGTTCTGAATTTGATAGAGCAGCTCTACTGCAGGATTTTCCTCCCAAAAAACAAGGGGACAAAAAGTTGATGGACAATAGCTGGTGGATAAAAAATTATAGCTCTCTCTCTCACTCTCACTGTTCTTTTCCTCCATAAAGAGGAAAATCATAGCAGATCCTCCCTGCACCACATATCACCTTTACAGATGGCTTGCTGTTCTTCAGTACAGAGTTTTCTCTACCACCTCCCCCCTCTTATCTCTACTCAGAAAAATTACAATAATAATTACTTTTTAAAAAATTTATTTTTAATTTTAATATATCAAAATTATATAAAAACATTAAAAATATTAATTTAAAATAAAAAATAAAATTTTTTAAAAATTAATCCCAACATGATTAATTTAATTTGACGGGTTCAAAAACAATATAAACAACAAATTAAAAAATATTTTTTTATTTTTTAAAAAAATCAAGGCATTTCTTTTCTTTCATATAACAATGATATATTGAATCAATATAGACTTCACGGCATAACACACCACATCTGCCATCAGGTAATAAACTTTACTAGGTTTAGAAACTTTGATTTTTAAAATGATCTGTAGTTAATTATATGATAATAAAAGCAACGCAAAATAAGACTTTTTTTTTCCTTGAACGCTGTTGATGACCATGGCTGTCCCTGTCGTCAAGACGGCAGACCTCGAGGGTTAATATGCCAAATATTCTGTTGTTTTTTCCTAGCTGGGCTGTGTCTAAATGTCTAAATAGTAATTTTGATTTGTGAGAAGCAACACTCATGGATTGGAAAGAGGGCGATGCATTTGTGCCACTATTATTATGTGATCAAGTTTCAGTGGGCAGATATGTCCTCAAAAAATGAGAGGATACTCCAACTCCTAAGAAGATAGAAAATGACAAGGCCTTCCCTTGCATGTATCCATTGAGGGTTAAATGTGATCATAAAACAAAGGCCAATACTCTTCTCTTTTTGCCTTTTTTTTTTTTTTTTATCCCTATCATCTTGGAATTCATCTTCCATCACACACACACAAATGATTACAGGATAGATCCCTCCTACCAACCTGCTTTCTTCACTGTTCCATGTCTGTCAGTCTTCTCTATTTAAAGCCTTGTCCTTTCCTACTGTCAAATTCTAAATTCTTAACTGACCTTAAAAACACACGAACAGGAACATTATGTCTCATACCTTCTCCACAAACCCCCTCAACGTGAACATGAATATGGTGAGTATGACAACGTTAACTAGGCCTCGGAAACCCAATTCTTGTTTCTCCTCCTCCTCCACATTCTTACCCCATTGTAATATCCAGACCCTGAGATTCCTTCCACACAGGTCTCTTCTGCGTCTCAATAAGAACAATTGTTACAAATGGAAGCATTCTATGTTTATCAGTACAAAGCCCTTGCTAAAAGATGGAACTCTCAGTCTAAATGGCCAAGAAGCAATCACAGGAGTGCCTGACAATGTCTTCCTTACACCTTTGTCGGATTCATCTGCATTCTTGGGTGCTACTTCCTCTCAAAGCAGTTCCAGACATGTTTTCAAGCTTGGAGTTATTCAGTAAGGCCCCTCTTGTTGTTACCTTGCCCTGTTTTCTAGTTCAACATCAAATTGAGAAGGGTTTTTAGTTCAATGGGAAGTTTTCTTAGAACATGATTGTGCAATGCAGGGATGTGAGACTACTGAGTCTGTTTAGATTTAAAGTTTGGTGGATGATACCTAGAGTGGGGAATTCAGGAAGTGACATTCCTATTGAAACTCAGATGTTGCTGCTGGAAGCTAGGAAAGGACCAGATTTAGACAAGTCAAATGATTCTCCCTCTTATATCATATTCTTACCTTTGCTAGATGGTGAATTTCGAAGCAGCTTGCAGGGGAACTCATCAAATGAACTTGAGTTCTGTCTTGAAAGTGGTAAACCTTAACTTTCTTTCAGTTGCCAATTCAAAACTCCTGCACTTGTACGTGTCTGTTAACATCAAGGTGTTCGCATGAATGAACATCTGTGATTGTTCTTCCAATCTCATAACCATCTTCTCATCCCTTTCCTCTCTTTCTTCAGGGTTTAAGAATTGATCTTCTGTGTGTTTTGATAGGTGACCCCGCTATAGTTACTTCAGAATCCATAAGAGCAGTTTTTGTGAATTATGGGAACCATCCATTTGATCTAATGAAGGAATCAATGAAGTAGGTCAGCCCTCTGAGAAACTTTCAGTTTCATTCTGAAGAAAATATTTGATTCCTTTTCTTTTATAATGGAAATATTAGAAATTAAATGGGGGTAATTTCGTTTCCATATGGAGTATGGATGTTTAATTGTCGTTTGAATTTAAATCCTGAGCAGCAAATTGAATTAAAAATCCCATGAGATCTCGAGTAGCTAGTCTTCTACCTTCCTGGCTTCTTGTTGTTACATGCTCTTTGCACCATATGCAGGATTTTGGAGGAGCAGACTGGAACCTTTTCTGTCAGGGAAACGAAACAGGCAACTTAGGCCACCATTTACTCTTTGCATCTTCATACAGGCCACCTACTTTTTCTTGCTTGAAGGAAAGTAGAAAAGGAAGAAAATGAAAGCATAATAATTAATGAATTTCTTCAATGCTTTATGATGCAGATGCCAGGAATACTAGATGTGTTTGGTTGGTGCACCTGGGATGCTTTTTATCAGGAAGTAAATCCTCAAGGAATAAAAGATGGCTTGAAAAGGTTAATCTATGTCCTTAATTCTTAACACATTTTTACTCCACACACAACACATTGACTTCCAAAATGATCGGCAAAGCAACAGTTGCTTAGCATGGAATTTCTAAATTCATCCTCATTTCACTCTCATAGTTTATCCGAGGGAGGCACTCCAGCAAAGTTTTTGATAATAGATGACGGTTGGCAGGATACCACTAATGAATTCCAAAAAGAAGTAGAGCCATTTATTGATGGTTCACAGTAAGTTTATCCCTTCTCCTTTTATGTTAATACGGAAAATGCAGGCTTTCTGATCTCCCCCAAATTTCAGGTTTGGAGGCAGGTTAGTCAGCGTTGAAGAAAACAACAAGTTTCGGAGAAGATCCAAGGAATCCCAGGCTGATGCACCAAATGATCTAAAACATTTTGTTGCAGATATTAAGAGGAATTTTGGCCTTAAGTAAGCATCCCATGACGTCCAGTAGAGGTTCTTTTATCTTTTCTTTTGGTGGTGTTTGGGGGCTTAATGATAGTAGTAGACAGGGATGGTGCAGAGTAGTTCATAGCAACTGTCCTTCAAGCAGACCAAGTACACAACTATCAGCGTGACTTCGATCTTAATGCTCATACTTTCTAGAAGCGTCTTGAATTCCTTCTTCCTTTTCCCTTTCCAAAATTTCAGGTACGTCTATGTATGGCATGCCCTCATGGGATATTGGGGAGGCCTTGTTCCAAATGCTCGTGATACTAAGAAGTATAATCCCAAATTAACCTACCCACTGCAATCGCCAGGGAACTTGGCAAATATGAGGGATCTAGCTATGGATTGCATGGAGAAGTATGGTGTTGGTGCAATTGACCCTGACAGAATATCTCAGTTTTATGATGATCTACACAGCTATCTTGTTTCACAGGATGTGGATGGGGTTAAGGTTGATGTTCAGAATATACTGGAAACTATTGCGACTGATTTAGGAGGTCGAGTCTCACTTACCAGACATTTCCAAGAAGCACTTGAGAAGTCTATAGCTTCCAACTTCCAGGACAACAGCATTATCTGCTGTATGGGTCTGAGCACAGACTCCATTTACCAGTCAGTATCTTATATATCCATTTACATCCCTATTTTTATTCTTTTTTCATGAACTCATACTAATTCATCCAGGATAGAGTTCATGAATATAGAGAAACCTGAACAATGTCCAGCAAACACGGCAGAATTTAGCTTTTGTGAAGTTCAAATTTTTTCCTTTGTAGCATGCATTGAGTGACTTAGTCAATCTGATTAATTGCAAATGTAGGAAATAATATGCAACAGATTATTCAGGACTTGAAAATGGATTGTTAAAGTTGTCTAATTTGGTGTATTTTCACAATTAAACATTGTTTCTGATCATTTCACGCCTTCAGCTTGAGCAGTGATTTTCATGGAAATAAAAACCGTTTGTTAGTGCAGCTCAAAAAGAAGTGCTATTACACGGGCCTCTGATGATTACTATCCGAAAAATCCAGCTACACAGACACTGCACATAGCTGCTGTGGCTTTTAACAGCATATTTCTTGGCGAAGTTGTTGTTCCAGATTGGGATATGTTCTATGTATGTCTGGAGTTACTCATCATTCATCTTTAAAAACTTCTACAACTAATTTCTAATTCTGATAGTCTATGAACGTCTCATCGACTTGCAGAGTCTCCATGATGCAGCTGAATTTCATGCCATCGCTAGAGCTGTGGGAGGGTGTCCTGTCTATGTCAGGTAAGATTTGTGTAGTTTCAGAATTCATTTTCCCCTACTTTTCACATTCATAATGGTTTATCTTGCAAAAGGTGAACAATATTGCTATGAATTGTCAACAGTGATAAACCTGGTGAGCATGATCACAAGATACTTAAGAGGCTTGTACTTCCTGATGGATCAGTGCTTAGAGCCAAATATCCAGGAAGACCATCAAGAGATTGTTTATTCATTGACCCAGTTATGGATGGGAAGAGGTGCCTTTCTCACTTTACTTGTATGGAAATTCAATTCACTTATTTATTCACTCCTCCTGACATTCTGGGAATTTTTTAAATCAAGTCTTCTGAAGATTTGGAATTTGAACAAATGCACTGGAGTTATTGGTGTGTTCAACTGCCAAGGAGCAGGAAGCTGGCCTTGTCTGGATAACACAAACCAGAATCATGTCAGTAATAGTGCAGAGGTATCTGGACAAGTTTCTCCTGCTGATGTTGAGTATTTTGAAGAGGTCTCTGGGAAACTGTGGACCGGAGATTGTGCAATCTATTCTTTCAATAAAGGTAACCTTTTCCTGCCACATTTTTTTTTTTCACAGGCAGCATAAGGATCTCACTCACAGCATTCTTTCTGTTCCTTTTTTTCCCCTGGGAGAATCGAAGGGACCCACATGTTTCTAATATTTTGAAATACAAGTAACCACAAGTCGCCACCCCAGCAATCTGCTGACAGGCAAAATGTTCGCAAATTTTCAGGATCAGTGTCTCGGTTACCGAAGGAAGAAAAGTTTGGTGTTGGATTACAAACTCTGGAATGTGATGTCTTTACTGTATCACCTATCAAGGTTAATTATTGGTCTACGAAATCTCTTGCACTCAGCTCACATGCATTACATTGGTAAATTAAATTTCAATCGATGGTTTCGCAGGTTTACTATCAGAGGATTGAGTTCGCACCCATCGGATTGATGAACATGTACAACAGTGGTGGAGCTATAGAGTCAGTTGAGCAGTGTGGTGATCCATCAAGCTATAATGGAAGAATACACATAAAGGGAAGAGGGGCAGGTAGTTTTGGTGGATACTCGAGTGTGAAGCCAAAGGGTTGCTCCATAAATGGAGAAGAAGAAGAAATGAAGTACGGAGAAGAAGATAAACTGGTGACAGTAACCATAGATGCCTCCAATAATAGTGGTTGGGACATGGATATATGGTACTGAGGAGGGGGGGCCTAGAGATTATTGTGATAATTAAGAAAGAGCCTGCAATCTGCATGGGCAGGGCATGTATATGTAAATAATAATGACTGATTTAGCTGTAATTAATTGATTGTTAAGGAATACGGAGAAGTATCTGTAATGAGAAGCAAACATGTGATTCTTGAACTAAAAATCTTAGCATAACTTAATGAACAAACAACTGTATGTTATTAAGATTGGTTTAAAGGTGGTAAGAAGAGTAACTCCAGGGCATGGAAGTGAAGTTTGATGATAATGGGCCATTGGGCTTCTTCTGCGCAAGGAATGCAAGGAAGACGGTGAGGTGAGAGAGCGACCAAATAAACTATAAAATAACAGTAATAAATTAAAGTAAAAAAGAAACGAAAAGAAAATCCGGTGAAAGAGGAAACGACAGCGAGGACCAGAAGGAAGGAAGGAAGGGTGCGGGAGTCGTCGTCGCCGTCCTCCTCCTCCTCCAGTCCTGATTATTAATAACAATAATCTAATTTAAGCTTGTGCATCGCTGGAATTTGCATCCAATCTCTCTCTCCCTCTGCTTGGCCGTCGTCTTCTTTATTAATAACTCCAAAAAAAGCTAACCATATTTCATTTTTTTATTATTCGAAAAATGTCTTACGCTTATCTCTTCAAGTACATCATCATCGGCGACACTGGTTCGTTTTTTGTCTCTTAAATTCTTAATTTTGATCATGATTTTTTATTAAATTTAAATTCTAAAAAAACTGAATGAACAGGAGTAGGGAAATCGTGCTTGCTGCTGCAATTCACGGACAAGAGATTCCAGCCGGTGCATGACCTTACCATCGGTGTTGAGTTTGGGGCTCGTATGATCACCATTGATAACAAGCCTATCAAACTCCAAATTTGGGACACCGTTCGTTCGCTTCTCTCTCTCTCTTTAATTTCAATTCTCTTCTCTTATAGAACAAATCGATAATTATGTTTAAATCTCCGATTTTTATGATTTTTAGGCGGGTCAAGAGTCGTTTAGATCCATAACCAGGTCTTATTACAGAGGTGCTGCCGGTGCTTTGCTTGTCTATGATATTACCAGGTACCGACCCCTCTCTCTCCCTATCCTCTTCTTTTATGCTGTAACTATAATGCTTTTTTGCTTGTTTCTTCTTCTGAAGAAGATGATATTGTAACTTATGCTGCTGCTGTAGCCAGCTAGCTAGGTACCTAATTAAACAAAATCTTCAAAATGGGCTCTATTGTTTTCACATACAATTTAGGGTTTCTTCTTCATTTGCTTTTCCTTAATTTAAACCACTACCACCTGGTCTCTCACGCTGGGCATCATAATCAAGTAATTTCATGACACAGATGGAGCCCTTTTGATTTGGCGTCCAAATGTGTGCGTTTCTGTTTTTTCAATCACTATATTGTACCCTAAGCTGGCCCTGAATGATATCTGGTTTTCTTATTCAGGAGGGAAACTTTTAATCACTTGGCGAGCTGGCTGGAAGATGCAAGGCAGCATGCCAATGCAAACATGACCATTATGCTCATTGGTAATAAGTCTGATCTTGCTCATAGAAGGGCTGTCAGCACTGAAGAAGGTGAGCAGTTTGCAAAGGAGCATGGCTTGATCTTCATGGAGGCCTCTGCAAAAACTGCTCAGAATGTCGAGGAGGTGAGTAATGAACATAGGATGACCTATACGTTGAAACACTTATAGACTTTTTCTTTGTTGTTTGTCAAGTTTTTCTTATAGCAACATCCTTTGTGCAGGCTTTTATCAAAACAGCTGCAACTATATATAAGAAGATTCAAGATGGAGTTTTTGATGTATCAAATGAGGTTAGACCTGTTTATTATGCACAGTTATATCCGTATTTCTATTATGTTTTTTAGAAGTCTCATCATTTACCGAAGCTTCTGGCTGCTTTATATTTTCCATCTGAAGTTTTAATTTTGAAGGTTAACTACATTCATTCTGATTGTTTGTTTTTTATGTTGTTCTTCTCATGACAAGATCTGGATTTTCAAATGTTAATGGGGCAACTTGGAAATTATGTTCTACAAGGGTTTCCAAATTGAAATATTTTTCTTATTTCGATCTTCATATTGCTGACATGCAAGTTTTGCTGACCTCAATACGTTTTCATCTTATATTGTTGATTTGCATTGTACACCGTTTTTTAAGCATGGTTAATTTTCAAATAGAGACATGATGCTGGCATTCATATCTTCAATTATTATTGAATGAAAGTTGTAAATGATTTGGCTGGTATTCTATTTGGATTTTTGCTTCCTTCTTACACTCATTCGCCTCTATTCAATTGGCTGTTTTCCACTTGTTAGCTATTTGAAGCTTATAATTAGCTTTGCTTGCTTGGACATTGCTCTTTATATTGTTCTTCTCATGAAAAGATACGAGTGACGTCAGTTGGCACCCTGACAGTTACGTAGCAGTACTCCATAAGGTTTCTTATCAATCTTTAAAGTGTTGGTTTCTGAGTTTTCAAGAGCTCAATCCATTGTCAACTTAGCTTTTCAATCTGCACATACAATTTTGAAGCATGCTCAATACTGATGCCATTTTTTGACTAATATTATTAGATAAAATTGAAACTAGTTTGGCTGATATTCTAATTGGATGTTCTGCAGTCTTATGGGATAAAAGTTGGATATGGAGGTATTCCAGGGTCATCAGGAGGCAGGGATGGTGCTTCTGCCCAAGCTGGAGGCTGTTGCAGTTGAAATTGAATACCCATTTGCTATACTTGAACGCAACCAATTTACACGTTTTGTGTTCTTTAAGATTTCCCCTGTTTTTTCAAGTCTGAATATCGTGACTTGTTTTCTTTAAGTGTCTATTCAGGGCATTAACGTATATGTATAATCCATCTCGATATCACGTCCATTGATTGTAAATCCGTCGGCTGCTCTTCTGCTTCCCATTTCCTTTGATACTGGCTGTTCTAGTTTCCTTCATCTGTATCTGTGTTGAAACAAAACCTTGAATTGTGAAAAAAAATGCAGGAAAGTCTTACCCTTGTGTTAATCCTTTGATTTTCTGTGGGGCCACTTCATCTTTGTTTTCATCTCCAGGAATTTGTATAAATAAATGCATAATCTTTCAGAGAAAAGAAGGGCTTGGAAAGCAGGGATAATTTGATTATGTTGCCATACCTTCCACCAAGAATGAAGGATCAAAGGCCATTTTGAGAAACTTCGTGGATGGAAGTTCCCTTCTCCAAAGTCCAGACCAATCATGAAAAATCAACCTAGTAATTTTATTGTCAACATAGGACAGAAAGTAGTTCAGTTACGATTTGATCAACTTGGGAGCTTGAAAGGATGTGATTCCAGTAGTGAAAGATGCAAACTTGGGTAACGTGTACCAACGACAGATGGGTGCTCTGTCCGGTACCTCTGCTGAATGCTGATGACGCTCACAAGAGATGACGACGATAATAATAATAATAATAAATAAATAATAATAATAATACAAAATTAGTAATAATAATTGTAATTACAACTTTAACAAATGAGATAAAAGGTTCTCTCTTTCCATATTTTCCTCTCTCCGTTTGCTACGTCTGTGCTGTTCATTGGCGTCAATCTACACATCTGAGCAAAGTAACATAAAAAAAGACTTGTTTTTTCCCCTTCGATCCTTCTCTCTTTCTTCTCCAAATTCTCACTCTATCGCTACCCTAGTTTGGGACGACAGAATAGAGAGAGAAGAGAGGTGGAGAAAGAAAGGTGTGTTGTCTTTCTGATCTGAAAAAAGATTTAAACTTGAACGGATCCAGGAATTCCTCCACTCTGTAAGCTTTTTTATATCTCTTTCTTGCTTCCTTCCTTTCTTTATCAATCTGACTGATTGTTTCCAATCACTGTATATTATATTATCAGATCACTTCTTGCTGTTGCTTAATAATGGCTTCACCTGGCAATCCAAATCAACAACAACAAGGAGGTGGGGGAATAATAGGGGGAGGAGGAGGTTTTGATCTGAATAAACTGTTCAAGCCCTCTTCTTCAAATCCTATGAATATGATGCAGCCCCATATCCAACAACAACAGCAGCAGCAGCAAGGTCCTCCTCCATCTCCCAATAGTAACACTACCACAAGTGGCAATCTCACTACCTCTCCTTCCTTCCCTCTCCCTTCCTCTTCTCCACCTTATCTAACTCCATCTTCTTCTTATCCACCTCCTACTGGCCCTTACCACCCTTTTCACCACCCTCACTATCTCTCCCCTTACCCGCCTCCACCTCCTCCTCAGCAACTTCACAATCAGTTCCTCACAAATACTAACATCCATCTCCAAAATAGACCACAACCCATCTCTTCCTTTGCACCCTCTCCTCCTCCACTCTCACCTAATAATTCAGGTGGTGCTGTTTTGATGGACATCTTGACCAATCAAAACCAACAGCAGCCTCCGCAATCCACTAATCTTAGTGGACCTTTCCCTTCTTCCACTCCCTCAACTGCATTCATCACCACCAGTCCTCCTGTCCCATCTGCCCCTCCTGTTAGTTTAGCATCTCCAACGCAGCAATGCTGTGCTCCCCCTGCGAGGATGCTCAGTACCAAGCTCCCTAAGGGTCGACACTTGAATGGCAACCATGTCGTGTATGATATTGATGTGAGATTGCAAGGTGAGGTGCAACCTCAACTTGAAGTCACACCCATCACCAAATATTTATCCGATCCTGGCCTTGTTCTCGGCCGTCAGATTGCTGTTAATAGAAATTACATTTGCTATGGACTCAAGCCTGGTGCTATTCGTATCCTCAATATTAATACTGCTTTGAGATCATTGCTTCGGGGACATAACCAGGTTAATTCTTATACTTGTTAAAGTCTCACTAGTATCTTGTGTTTTGTGCACCTAAACTTGAGTAAAAATTGACATTTATGACATCATGTAACCTAGCAATTGGCAATGTCTTAACCAATAATGAATTTCACTTTGTGATTATTGATAAATCAGATTTCTATGAAGTAAATAAAATATGTATTTGAAGTCCTTTCGATGATCCATTACATATGAACACACTGCAAGAATGTTTGTTCTCAACTTATCTTGACAAGTTGCAATACGTGGATAGTGTTTTTTTCCAATAGCTGTTCTCTCCAAATCAAGTGCAGGCAATATTCAACTGATCGAGTTGTGGAGGAAAAACTTCACTCCAAAATAATTAAACTTTCTTATGACACTGACATCAAACTAACAATTGCGTTACAGATATTAACATGAGAACTACATCACTCTCCATTATTGCTTCTGGATTTTATTTTGGTTTCAGTTCTGTCAATTAATTGCTTGGTGTACTTTAATAAGAGATGCTAAAATTTCTTATGTGTATAATAAAATCCTGATTTTTTCTTAGTACTGAAGCTTCTTATAATTAAAATCACACAGTGATATTGGATAGATTTGCAAAGTAAGCCTCATTAATTTCATTACTTTAGCTGTCTGCTGTCCTTTCATGTTTAGAAGCAACCCCAAATGGCCAAATAATGTATCTTTCTTCTAGTTATGCAACATTTTTTTGTATCTCTTTGAGATCAATGTTGGTTATTATTATTTTCTAAATGCTTGCAGAAAAACTATCTAATTCATTAACATACATGATTTTCTCATGCAGAAAGTAACAGACATGGCTTTCTTTGCTGAGGATGTTCACCTTCTGGCCAGGTAACTTTTTGAATTGATATTCTTCCCTATTTTATAGCAGAAGATGCTTACTTTTATCCCTGCAGCGCATGTGTTGATGGGCGTGTTTTCATAAGGAAGATCAATGAGGGCTCAGACGAGGAAGAAAAACCTCAAATTTTTGAAAGGATACTCCTTGCCCTTCACATAATAGCAGATGGAGAATCATTCCACCCACGAGTGTGCTGGCATCCACACAAGCAGGTAATAATGGATTTTGATATTCACGTTATCAGATAAACTTTCCCATTGCGACACATTTTTCACTACTTGTACTGGTCTTGATTAAGGATTTCTTTATCTTTACTATGAATGGGAATATTGCAGGAAATTTTGATTGTTGCAATTGGAAATCTCATCTTGAAAATTGATACCATTAAGATTGGAAAAGGTGGAGCATTTTCAGTGGAGCAACCTCTTACTTGTCCCATTGATAAGTTGATTGATGGGGTCCAGCTTGTTGGTAAACATGATGGGGAAGTCACTGAGTTGTCCATGTGTCAATGGATGACCACCCGTTTAGCTTCAGCTTCAACAGATGGCGTGGTTTGTTGCCTCCTTCCCCCCCTTACCTCACAGTCTTGTAGTTTGTCAATTTGTTTCTACTGGTAGCATTTGTAGTTTCTAAAGGTTATAGAGCCTCAAACAATAACCAAACTCTCCCTCCCACATGTGCACTTATGGCAGGGACAGTCTATTACAAACTGTGTTTGTAAGATCTCTTAGTTACATTTTAAGGAGCTAAGCCATAATCAAATTCTTTATGATCATATCATCAAAGTACTTGTCAATGTATCCATCATAAGCAATGCATTCTCTTATTCTTTTAGTGCTTTTATTCACCAAACACTCGTTATCTGCTCCACAGGTCAAGATTTGGGAAGACCGTAAGGCAGTACCCCTTGCAGTATTCAGACCACATGATGGTAATCCTGTAAATTCTGTGGCATTCCTGACCGCCCCTGACCGCCCTGATCATATTGTTCTTATCACTGGGGTAGGCTCCTATTATTTCTGTTCTTCACAATGATGGAGCTTAATTATGCTAGACTTCTTAGATGACTAAAGAAAAGTTTGATATATATGTAATTCAGCCATATTTTACTGCCCTTTGATAATCGTGATACAGTTATTTTGTCAGTAATTTGGTGTCAAAATCACTTCCATGTTCTTGAAGGTTTTGGTTTCCTTCATGATATATTCAATGTTGTAGGTATTGATGCTCGCTTACATATCTCCATGTACAGGGGCCCCTCAATCAGGAAGTGAAGATATGGGCCTCCGCTAGTGAAGAGGGCTGGTTATTGCCTAGTGATGCTGAATCATGGCAGTGCACTCAGACCTTGACCTTAAAGAGTTCGGCTGAATCTAGTGCTGAGGATGCATTTTTTAATCAAGTTGTAGCCCTACCCCGAGCCAGCCTGTTTCTTCTTGCAAATGCCAAGAAGAATGCCATATATGCTGTACACCTAGAATATGGGCCATATCCAGCTGCAACCCAAATGGATTACATAGCTGAGTTTACAGTTACAATGCCTATTTTGAGTCTTACTGGAACCAGTGATTGTTTACCAAATGGAGAAAATATTGTTCAGGTTTACTGTGTCCAAACACAGGCTATTCAGCAATATGCATTGAACTTATCACAATGCCTTCCACCACCTCTGGAGAACATGGTGTTGGAGAAAACAGAATCTAATGTTTCTCGTGCTTTTGATACTGCTAATTCTGATGGTTCTGCTATTATGGAATCATCTCATGGAAGTAAACCCATTGAGATATCCACAGGTAACATGACTTCCATACCACCAATGACTCCTAGCAGTTCTGAAAGTGCTCCTGTAGCAAGAGAAAGCTTGGGTTCTTCTGATGTTGGTAGCTCGCTAGATATTGCTTCTTCCGGTGGGCAAACCAAGGCTATTACTATTTCATCACGTAATAATACTGACAATACTAACACTGTGTCACCCCATCTACTGTTAATTCCAAAGTTGTCTCGGTCGTTGTCAGGACTCCAGAGTCCAGCAAATATCACAGATCCCAATGTGCAACTCAGTGGTCATGCTGGTGACCAGCCTGTTTCAGATCATTCAGTTGACCGAAGAATTGAAACTGTGAAAGAAAATGTTACTGATACCTCCACTGGTGATAATTTGAATAAGGGTGAGAAGAACATCGAACAAACTGGTATTGCAATGGTCTCTGAACCTCCAGTAATGTTTAAACACCCAACCCATCTTATAACTCCATCGGAGATATTATCCAGGGGTGCTGCTTCTGAGAATTCTCAAACTACTCAGGGTCTGAATGTTGGAGAGGCAAAGATTCAGGATGTGCTTGTGAACAATGATACTGAAAATGTTGAAGTAGAGGTTAAAGTTGTTGAAGAAACCCCCGGCAGTGGAACAGTCCCAGTATCTAGTTCCAAAGAAAAACCTGATAGGCTGACTATATCAAAGAGTACCTCTAGTAGATTGAAGAAGAAGAGAGAAGAATTTCTTCTGAAAGCAGATCTTGCTGGGACTACTTATCTTCATGGGGCATATAAAGGCCCCGAGGAAAAGAAAGAAAATGTCATATCTTCAGAAGTCACAGAAAGCACCAGCCCTATTCTGAAACAGACACCTGCTGATGCCTTGCAGGTTGACTCTGTAGCAAGCGAGAAAAATAAAGGCGAGCCAGATGATTGGGAAGATGCTGCTGACATGTCTATACTGAAACTGGATGGTGATGGGGAACTATCACGTGGAGAGTCAGGAGCCAATCAAAATAATGACTTTGACTTGCCCATAGAATCTCATACACCTGTTGCTGAGAAGAAGGAAAAACCCTTCTACTCTCAGGCCTCGGATCTTGGCATTCAGATGGCTAGAGATTGTCATGTGGAAGCTTATAGTGTTGGGGCAATCCGACAAGCTAATGAAGGTAGCATTACTGAGGTACTTGATAGAAATCCTAGTGGTGTAGATGAGGAGCAACATATAACTGAAGATGTTCGTGCAAAAAGTGGTGAAGCAGAAACATCTGTGGCAGTCCTGCAGTCCCCAGCCCCAGCCCCAGCAACTAAAGGAAAAAAACAGAAGGGGAAAAGTTCTCAAGTATCTGTTCCATCTTCCCCTTCCCCGAGTCCATTCAACTCAACTGGTTCGTCCAATGAACCAGGTTGCACTTCTGGTGCCCAATCTAGTGATGCTGCTTTACCTCAGATATTGGCCTTGCAGGATACTCTTGATCAGGTGATTGGAATTTCAATTAACTGTTCTGTATATGTGATTTGCAATTTTATGGTTACAATGAGCGTGCTATATGCAATATTTCCCAACATCAGTTCACTGCTATGATCTAACTTTTCTGATGTCATGTGTTGATTGCTTAACACACTTCTTGCAGTATGTCATCATCTTGAGAATATCACTTTTTTCTGTTTTTCTTTTTATATTTTATGAATTATTAAAATCAACTATCACTCTTTTTATCATCATTTTTTTTTCTGTCAGCTTATTGTCACCTCCTTCTTTACATTGTGCATCTAATTTTTTCTGTCTCATCTCCAAATCCAATCTCATTTCTTGAAACTAAATTTTGCTAGAACATGTGTAGATTTGAACCTTTCTCCTCCATTGATTTCCTCTATCCAATATTTTGTTCGTGCATTTTTTCTTTTGGATTGATGCCTTCACGAAGAGTTCAAGACTGATGATTTTTGTTTCACGTTGCACAGTTACTGAACATGCAGAAAGAAATGCAGAAGCAGATGAATACAATGATTTCTGTCCCAGTTTCCAAAGAAGGTAAAAGACTAGAGGCATCCTTGGGCCGGAGCATCGAGAAAATTATCAGGGCTAACACAGATGCTCTATGGGCTCGTTTTCAAGAAGAAAACACAAAACATGAGAAGTTGGAGAAGGACCGTATACAGCAGTTAACTAATTTGATCACGAATTGTATAAACAAGGATTTGCCAACAGCTTTGGAGAAAACTTTAAAGAAGGAAATAGCTGCAATCGGACCTGCTGTTGCTCGTGCTATCACTCCCATTTTGGAGAAAAGCATATCATCAGCTATTACAGAGTCATTCCAGGTTGAATGCCAAAGCTTCTCATTTGTGAACATATCTATTCTTGTTTCAGCAGCCTATTCTCTATATCACTAATCATAATCTTGGAAAATAGAGTCATGCACAGATGTCCAGTTATCTTTGCTCTAGATGATGGTTTCATTAAATGCTTGATAATTATAACATAATCTTCCCATTCCTGTTGATCTTATTTGTTCCTATGTATGCTCATCAATGATCAAGGTTTCTTTATGTGCTAGCAGAAAGGGGTGGGAGAGAAGGCAGTGAATCAGTTAGAGAAGACAGTTAGTTCAAAACTTGAAGCTACAGTGGCCAGACAAATCCAATCACAGTTTCAAACATCTGGCAAGCAAGCTCTTCAGGTTATTTGAAGTTCCATATGATGCCATATCTTTGAACAATAACCTTGACTTGCATGAATCTTAATTTAATTTAAATGACAAGTAGGTTAAGGTTTGTTTATCTCTCTTTATGTAGGACTTTAAGGACTGTTTTTGACCCAGTGATTTTACTCTGCTAGTTTCTTTTGGATGGACTATGCAATTGTTTTAGGGATTTTTTCTTCTCTTTGGAAGAATGAATGATGATATATTTTTTCACATGTATTAAGAAACTTATTTGTTAAATATTTTTGAAGAAGCAAAAGGATGAGGAGCTTCTTTCTTAAAACAGAAGAAAATGATATTGTTGGTATTTGCAGGATGCATTAAGGTCTACGCTGGAAGCTTCAATTATTCCTGCATTTGAGATGTCCTGCAAGGCCATGTTTGATCAAGTTGATGCCACATTCCAGAATGGGCTTAATAAGCATATAAATGACATTCAGCAACAGTTTAATTCCATGCATTCTCCTGTGGCCATTGCCCTGAGGGTATGTGTACTTTTGATATGTATAGTAGTAGGTTGCAGATCTTCTATATTCATGTGTTTTTGTGCTTTATTTATTACTCGTCAATTATGCATCTTACTTTGTGGTATATCTTCTTGAACTGATGGCATTAGCCTGTTGCATCAATGTAGTGCGTGAAAATGTTTGAATTATTAAACACTTGGGCTTAAGGGTCCTTTTTTTGTAGTATTAGATCTCTAAAGACACCCATTGTGAAATTATTCCTCAATTTTCACTGAAGCAGATGTTTAAAATATTATAACTGAATTTCAAAACACCCTTAAGTGTTGATTTTTCTTGAACTGCAGGATCCATTATATTGTATTAGATCTCTAAATACCCTCTTGTGAATGTGTCTATTGTGAAATTATTCCTTTTCCATTTGAAGCCAGTTTGAAAAATATTCTAAATGACTTCTAAAGCATCCAATCAAATATTCAAAGATTCTCATACTATTTTTTCCTCATTCAAATGGAAAACTAAGTTCCTCCGTTAGAGAGGTCTCATTCTAAATCTGTTTTTCTTCATTGAACTAATATGTAGTGAAACAAGTAGTAGAGTATAGTCTTAATCTCCTTTCATAAGTAAGTCTTCTTGCTATGGGTGGCCTCCCTATAATTTATGGTGGCAGGGAGGTACTGCTTATGGCCAACACCAGCTGTTCAGCCACCACATTTTGGCCAAAAATAAAGCCAAACAAAAACTTATATTTAGTTGTTGTACCGGGCTCTTAATATTCCTTGTCCTTTTTTTTTCTTAGGGTGCATGTGAGAGTTTAAAATATAGATTTTCCACCTTAAATTTCTTTGCATGTTTATGGTGGCAAGTTAACTAACTTCCATGGTATCTATAATGATAGGATTTCAATAAATATCAAAGTGGTTAATTCTATACAAGAGAATGCTTTCCTTTGCATGGACCTGTTGATGTTTTTAGACTGAGGTGCATGTCATGCTGTACCGTTTATAGTTGCTGTTTGAAATTTTGTATACTAACACGTGTTATTGCAGGATGCTATCAATTCAGCGTCATCACTCACCCAGACCTTAAGTGGAGAGCTGGCAGATGGTCAACGGCAGCTCTTAGCTATGGCGGCTGCAGGTGCAAACTCAAAGGTGGGAGATCCATCAACGAAGTTGGGCAATGGACCATTGCCTGGTATGCATGAGATGGTATGCCCTTTTCGTTTGTTGTGTGGGTTTTTTTTTTTTTTTTAATGTGTGTTGAGTAGCTTCCAAGTTAAACAGCTGTGATGGTTTTGCTTTTAGTAAAAATGATCAATCTTCATTAGAAGTTACAAAGCTTTTAGTTGCATCTGACTTGTGTATTTGTTGATATAAACAGCCTGAGGTGCCTTTGGATCCAACAAAAGAATTGTCAAGGTTGATAGCTGAGCAGAAATATGAGGAAGCGTTCACCTTAGCTCTGCACAGAAGTGATGTCTCAATAGTTTCCTGGTTATGTTCTCAGGTATGCTCTGTCATCAATTGTAGACAGATAAACTCCAATATGCCTGGTTTCTTTGAAGTGCTTGTAGATAACTTGGGACTGGTAAGCTGCGTTCATGTGTTAAGCCACATAGAAAGACTGGCATACATGTGCTTGTATTGGTAAAGAGATTGAGTAAACGAGCAAAACATAACTTGACTCAACTATGTTCTACCTGATTGGGGTCACGTGCAAGTTTTTTTATTCTTGTGAGATGTGGCCTTCTGATGCCATTCTTGCATCTTCTTTGTGGCCACAGCTCTCCTCTTAACCTACCAATTTGAATTTGAACCAAAATACTAAACCATTGGGTTTGTTTGAGCTTAGATCAGCCAAACGGTGCCAGGCATTGTATAATACAAAGTTGGAAGCATAATTTTCACTCATAACATGTTTGCTGTTTTCACTAGGTTGATCTACAGGGGATATTGTCAATTTCACCACTACCTTTAAGCCAAGGAGTTCTGCTGGCCCTTCTACAGCAACTGGCATGTGATTTTAGTAATGAAACCTCTAGAAAGTTGGCATGGATGACAGATGTGGCTGCTGCCATAAACCCTACAGATCCAATGATTGCGATGCATGTAGGACCAATTTTTGATCAAGTCTATCAGATAGTGGTCCATCAAAGGAGTCTGCCCAGCACATCTGCTTCAGAAGCCTCAGGCATACGTGTTCTTCTGGTTGTCATAAATTCTGTGCTAAGGAGCTGTAAATGATTTCTTTTCCCTTTCGTTCCTACCATTTTGTGCAAATATGTAACATAGTACTTTTTATTTTTGGGTTGTATAGGGATCTAGGAAAGTTTCAGGGAATCAGAATTGTTTGAATTAGTCGAGTATTTTATAAATGTGTGATTCTTACATAATCCGTTGTTGGCTAGTTTCAAAGGGTTAAGTCACTATAACTTTGATCGACCTTTTTCAGTTTGCACCCCTGTAGTTTCAATTCATGATCATAGCAATTTTACTTCACAAATTCCTATGCTCTTATGATTTCAACTCTTTTGTTACCTTCAAAGGTGTTAAAAGGTATAGGTTGCAACAGAAAGAAATGTGCAAAAGAAGTTGATTCTAGTATTGATGTTGGAAATTACGTTGTGAACAAAGTGTAACTCTTTCTTATCCTGTTGCATCACTGTTCGATCAGTTTCCAAAGCTACCAGCCTACCACCCTTCAAAATTTCCCTGGCCTGTCAAGATATGAAAACTAGACAGTGAGAAAAAGAAACCCTACATCAAAATTAATGTTGGACCGTACTGCATCTATATGAGAGAGGTACATCACATGTACTGAAGAATTCCATTCCTCCATCAGATGACTGCCGAAATCAGGGTGGTGTCACGCTGAGAAGAGCATCTTCTGCAAGATTGAAAGAAAACCTGTTCAGGAGGAAATTGCAACAACGAAACTTTGATTCCGTGCTCCTCAGTCTGCAAGCACTGGCATTGCCTCATGTCTGAGATGAAAACAAATGCCACCCTCAAATTCTCATATACAGAACCATGGGAAAACACTGCTACATTCCTTACTTTCAAAGACAAGTATCGGAATCTACATGGATTGGATTAGTTTCCTATCAATATTGTTACACTTTTATAGCTTTGAATTGTCTTTGAATGCTTGTCTTTTTCATCCTTGGCAAAATTGGTGCTGTTCCTTTTTTAACAAGTAATATGATTTTGTACTCCCATTTTTCTTTTTTATATTGATCCATAGTTCGGTAATTCATGGTAACACAAAAAAGGAAAAAGGAAAATCAAAACCATGTAATATACCATTTTTCGGTTTTGTTAAGGTTGTAGAAAATTTCAAGAATTGGTGTTGATATGATTTGGTTGAATTAGTTTGTGTGAATCTGATTCTCATTGTTTGCTAGTTTTAAAGAGGGAACTCAATAGAATACAGATCGAGCTGAGTTTTTAGTTTCCATGTCATGTGCTTTCTGTACTCTTGTGGTTTCAGTTCATAGTTTTATTTGACAAAATTTCAGTGCTTCTAGTCTTTTTGTATCAGAAAATTAAGGGAAAAAATATGAGTCCCTTGTTGATAGTAGAAATTACATTATGAGCAAATAGCTAGCAGCCTAGCAAGGTTGCTTGCCAACATTGATCAGTTTCCCACCTCCTCGTTGTTCGAAGTCCCTGAAAAGTGTTTGAAGTAGAATGTCTGAATTGATAAGATGGAGCTGCAGTCGTAGCTAGCCCTAGCTGCAGGATCAGATAAGGTTGCATAAGCATTGTGGATATCTATGAAATCTTGACCATTACGATCTGAAGAAGTGGTGTCTGGATGGTATAGTTTTGCTAGACTTCGGTATGCAGCCTTTATCTCAGATTGGGAAGCATTTTGGTCGACACAGAGGATTTCGTAGTGTATTTTCTGATGACTTTGTTTTAATTGAATGTGGAGGACCGACAGTGGCTGTGGATGAGGTAACTGAGAGATCCATGATATATGGGAGCAAATTAGTGATAAGGTCAAGGAAATTGGTTGTCCCAGAGAGTAGCCATGTGCTTTCGTTTATGGACCAGCAGGAGAGGGAAGCAAAGTTGCAATACCGTAGCGAGAAGCTTGCTCTAGCTTTTGCACTTCTCAACGCACCTCCTGGTCCACCATCCTCATCAACAAGAACATCAGAGTTTGTGGTGATTTTCATTCAGCATTCAAGTTTGTGTCTAAGATGGTGGAGAAAATCATGATCAGAGATACCAATCGGTTTCATCATTTTCGTGATGGTGCCTGTTCATGTGGGGACTACTTGTAGTGCTGGTAATCAAGGAATAACTAGGTGGTTGTTAGTCTTTTGAACTGAATGGGAATTGACTAGACATTTACTTTCTCCATCTCTAAATAAGGAAGAGAAATCTGTGGCGTTTGTTCTCCGCTGGCAGCATATGGACACATTACTTGAGCTGTTAGGATAAATTTGTTCCCCGGTGACAATTCAAGTCACAAAGCATATTTGAACAGAGCAGGGTGGGGAGCGTGGTGTTGTGTGCAAATTATAAGATCAAACGCATTGCAAGGGTGAGAGACAGCGAGAATATGCGTTGGGTAATGGCTGCAAGAGCACAGCCACAGCACGGTTCTCATTCATACAAATGCAAAATCTCAGCTGCTGTTTGATGATGATACAGAAATAAACTTCCTGAAGAAACATTGAATGGACTGTTATTACGCACTTAGTTGAAAAGATCGGGGAATTTACTTACAAGAAGCACAACAAGAGAATCTGCAAAAAGAAACTGGCCGAAACAAAAGAAGGTAGAGAGAGAGAGATAGCAGCAAGAGAATCTGCAGAACAAGATCAGGAAAGATGATCTTCAACTGGGAGCAGTCAATGTCAGGTGCTAAAGCAATAGCAATGGCTCCCTTGATGTTAGTTTCATTTACTAAATTAATGCATGTGTTAATGAGTAAAATAAATGAAATATAGATTATGTCCATATTCTTCAGTAGACTGTATCCAGCAGTCCTATTGAATGCTTCATTCATTTTCTGAAAACATCCTAGATTTGCTACTGGGCATGATGCTCTGTGTCCATTTAACTCTGCTGTGGTTGTGAACGATTGAACACTGCTTGAAATGAAAACTTCACTTTTCTCTCATAAATGAAATGTCCCAGCATCATATCAGGACTCAGTTTCTGCCCGCAACATCATAAGAAATTAGCGAGCAACATGCAGCCAGGAGTCTCATTAACTATCGTAACCTTGCCAGTGGGGTTTTGAGGAAGAATATCCTACATCCATTACAAAGAGCAGAACTTTTCTGTTCTCTAGCATAAATCATCATACAGTTTACGTAATATTTCATGGATTAGAATGACGGCTCAGAAACGCCTGCTATATATAGCTCATTGATAGAAATGCTATAGAACTTGAAGTCCCTTCTGCCCACAAATATTTTTTCTTGGTCAAGCATTGCAAGCAATTAAGAACAGAAGGAGATTGGATTGGATTGAACCCTTCAAAATCCACATTGTTAATGTTGTTGTGTTTGTTGTTATACAGCATCTCAGCCATAAAAAAACAACATTACAAAGGAGAAAAATTAGGGATCCGGTATATTATTCTGGGTGGACATTACAATGAGGTGTCAAAGACGAGGACAAAGGAATAAAAGGCATGCCAAGGAGCAATAGTTCTTAATTCACTTCACATGGCAGTATTATCATAGTAATGTTAGTTTATAATAATTAATCTCCGTGAAACTCATGTGAGTAGAGAAGATTAAAACATGATGTTGCGAAAAAAATGCAGCAAGCCTGGTAGTGGCAGGCCTTTCTTCTGTATATGAGTCTAAAAATAGAGTAAAAATACAGAGAGACCAAGGGACGAGGTTTGAAGGAAGGAAGAGAAAAGGAAACGCAAAATAAGGAACCAACAGCCCGTTTGTTGATTGATTGTTGTGCCGTTTCTGCAGCTGTAAGAGAGAGAGAGAGAGAGAAACAGCAGATGCATGGTAAAAGGCGTGACAGAAGTGTGTGTTGTGGTTGGGACTGTTTTAGCTTAAAATAGCGTAGCGTGTGAGCAAAGCTTAATCATATCATCATTCTTCTTTAGCTAACAGCAACACCAAGCAAAAGTAGTCTCTTTTCAAACAAGATCAGGAAGTCCCCTTAGAGCCCTCAAAGAGGTAAGATATACATACAGAGACTCAAACACATAGAAGACAGAGGAAAAAAGAGATCAAAGTTTAATTTATCTTGTCGACACAATGATTTGATTGGAGCTGTGAGTTCATTATTATAACACATGCATGATGTATCTTTCATTTCATTTGTAGATTCAGCTGTTTTCTTTGAATTTTGTATGATGAGCATTTTGTCTCTTGGTTTTGGCCCTTTGTATATAACAGATTCTTTCATGTGATCACTCTCCCAGCTAGTTTCTTCAATGAATTTCAGACTACATGGCATTTTTTATTCCATTGGTAGAGAGTCTTGTATGTACTTGTGAATCGGGTTGGTTTTCTGAGCATGCAATAATGTGGCCATGATATCTCTCTACAGAAACATAATACAGGTAATGGAGCAAGAGAATATCAAGAGGAAGAGAGGAAGAGAGGAAGAAGAAGAGGAGGTGAAAGAGGAGTCCTCAAATAATAAATCTACAAAGATGCAAGCTGATCATCTTAGTCACCCACGTAGTGTAAGGAACGACATCAAAATCGAAAGGAGATCATGCAACCATGAAGAGGACAGCAACACCAGGAATGAAATAACCGGAGACAACAATTTCGCACTTGGGGTATTTGATTTCCCCTGGCTGAAAGAAGAAGGCAGCAGCATGATCTCAAAGGCAGACGAGGAGGAGTGGTGTTTAGAGGACACAATATTCTCCTCATCTCTCTATTACAGTACAACATCTGCCGCTGAATTTTCTGGACAACACTTGTGGGAAACCACTCCAGAAGCCACGTGCATTGGATCATGCATAGACGTTCCGGTGGACAAGTTTGAGGAGATTAATGCTTGGTCATTGGAAATGGAGGCTACTGTTGATTGAACCTCGGCCTCCCTGCTCCAAAACAAAAATGGTGCCTAGTCCTAGCTTAGCTAATCACTGCAAAGTTTGCATTTGCATTGCATGCACACAACCCACTAGGAAATCTTGATGGGTTTTTCTTCATTCCCTAGCATTGCAAACCCAGTAGACAGCTGGTCCTGTTTGCAAGTGTGTCTTGTTGGGAGTTGATTTTTAAAGTATTTTTTATTATAAGTGTGGCAAATTTTGCTTTTAAAAATCATTTATATATTAAAATAATATTTTTTTTATTTTTTAAAATTTATTTCTACCATCAAAACAATCTAAAAACTTTTAAAAAATTAAATTAAAAATCAAAAAATCAAAAAAAAAGTAATCAAATGAAGCCTAACAAGATACCAGACTTCATGGTACATATAAGTTGCTCATATTGGGCTTCTACCTTTATTTTCTAAAGTTTCTTGGTGTGTGTATATATATATAAACTGAGATTGATATCGTTGATTGCTTGATTGCTTATAAATAGTCTTGCCAATGAATGAAAATGACCTTTGTTGGTTATGGACAAAATTAGGAAACGAGAGAGAGCTGAAAATAGCTTAATTTGTTCATGGTGAGATTCTCTATATATTTTGATGCCATATATTTTCCATCCTTATTGTATATTTTCTTACACTGCAAGAAGTGGTCCAGCGGTGGTTTGTTCTGACTTGTGTTGTGGCCATGATCGATGTTGTTGTTTTTATTCATTTTCCGGTCACTCACCGTTCTTTTCGAGCCACGATTTCCTTTGCTGGGGATCCACTGGATGCTTTATCTTGCTCCCACGCAAGCCATGTCTTTGTGAATAACAATCTCGCTAGCTAGCTAGTTGCTGCTGCTGCTGCTTTATGCCGATTACAAAACATAAATCATCATTTCTAGTAGTGCTACAGTGATTGATGCAACAAAAGCAATCGATGGAGAGAATATTAAAGTGAAAGAAGGAGAGAAAGAAGCAAACCCTTAATTATGAGATGGTCCCTGTAGCAGACAGATGGTGGTGGTGGTCCTACCCTAGCTTCTTAGTTTCCACACCCATTGCCGTTGTGCCGACACTTCCTGCTTTATAGGTATTCTAGATACCGGTGCTCCGTAATTTAAAAATAAAAAATAGTAAATAGACTATTTTTGTTTTGCTTTTTTAATATAAAAAAATTTAAAATATAAACAAAAAATATTATACAACCACCTAATTACATTGATGTTAATAAAAGGATATAATAGTAGATTTGATCATCGAGAAGTGTCGTATGCGTCTCCTAAATATCAAAGCATGGTGTTCACATTCCTACATTTTTTTATTATAAAATTAATTATTTAAAGCAAAAGGTCCAAAACACCCTCCGTATCTCTAGCAATAACAACAAAACCTATGTGAAAAGACAAAATCACCCTTGAGCTTAGATTGAAGGATTAAATCATGGAAAAAATCTATCATAAAAAATATAATTAAAAGAATAGAGGTGAGAGTGAAAATAAAAAAAAATAGAGGGTAAAAAAAATAAAATTGGAGAGTTAGATTTTAAAGAAAAGAACTTTAACAAAAGAAAAAAAATCAAAAGAATGATAGTTAAAGTGAAAAAAAAAAACAAAAACAAAATAAACTTTGATTGAGTAATGAAATCGAAAACAAGAAAACTTTAACAAAGACTCAGGTAAAAAATCAGAAATCAAAACAATAAGGACTGAATTGAAAAAAATAATATATAACAAATTGTAATTTAAGGACTAACTTTTGATATGACCAACGACAAACAGCTCATCAACCATCATCATGTGTCGCACCAGAAGAAGGAAGGAGAGGTGACGCTTTTAATAAAACGACGGAACAACATATTTGACAACTAGGAGGCATTCTTTGTGCCGTCCAAAAGGCACAAACGTCTCCTACGCGCCAACTCGTGATGTCCACATCCTTGCATCTTTTTTATTAAAAAAAATAATTATTAAGAGCAAAAAGTCCAAACACCCTCCATTTTTTTGGTATTAAAAAAAATCTAAGTGAAATGATTAAAGGTTGAAATCGGGGAAAATATATCATATAAAAAATTATAATTAAAAGAATGAGAGTGAAAAAAAAATAGAGAGCATAAAAATAATAAAACTAAAGGGTTAAATTTAAAAGAAAACAACTTTAACAAAAGGATAAAATAAATCAAAAGAATGAGGGCTAAACCGAAAAGAAAACATAAACTTTAATGGAACGATGTAATTGAAAGCAACAAAACTCTAACAAAAGAGGTAAGGACAAAAATCAAAAGAATAAAGAATAAATTGAAAAAAATAATATATTATAAATTGCAATTTAAAGACTAGATTGAAAACATAAAGAACGTTTCTAAAAGAGCAAGGGACTAAGATAACCAATCAGAAACATAAAGACCAAACTTGAAAAATGAAAAGAAAAGAGGACATGCGTGAACTTTTTCTGCAAGAGAAAGAAAAGAAGGAAGAAAAAAAAGAAACCACATTCGGTGATAAATCGTTCATCAACCATCATCACATGCCATGCCAGAATGATAAGGGAGAGGCGGTGCGTTTAATGAAACCGCGGAACAACAGGTTTGGCCATCGGGAGGTGCTGTATGAACTACCCAAAAGGCGTGGGCACCTCCCACGTGCCAACACATGATATCCACATCCCTGCATCTTTTTTTATTAAAAAAATATTTATTAAGAGCAAAAGGTCCAAAACACCCTCCATAATTCTAGTATTAACAAAAAAACCTTTGTGAAAAGACAATATCACCCCTGAATTTAGATTGAAGGATGAAACCGGGGGGAAATCTATCATACAAAAAGATGTCATTAAAAGAATGAGGGTGGAAATGAAAAAAAAAAACTAGAGGGCATAAAAAAAAATTGGAGGGTTAAATTTAAAAGAAAAAAACTATAACAAAAGAAAAAAAGAAATCAAAAGTATGAAGGCTACACTAAAAAAAACAAAACAACATAAACTTTGATCGGGGGATGAAATTGAAAACAACAAAACCCTAACAAAAGAGTTAATAAAAAAAAACATAAATCAAAAGAATAAGGACCGAATTGAAAAAAATAATATATGACAAATCGCAATTTAAGGACTAAATTGAAAGCATCAAGAACTTTTCTACAAGAGACAAGGACTAAAATAAGCTATCAGAAATATAAGGACCAAACTTTAAAAATGAAAAGAAAAGAGGACATGCGTGAACTTTTTGTGCAAAAGAGAAAAGAAGGAAAAAATCACTGTCGACGACAAACCGCTCATCAACGATCATCACGCGCCGCACCAGGAGGACGAGGGAGAGGAGGCGCTTCTAATGAAATGGTGGAACAACATATTTTTCCATCGGAAGGTGTCGTATGCCCCTTTCAAAAAGCACGGGCGCCTCCCACGCGTTAACATGTGATGTCCACTTCCTTGCATTTTTTATTAAAAAATTAATTATTAAACACCCTCCATATTTATGGTATTAACAAAAAAAATCCTATGTGTAAATACAAAATCACCCATAAAATTAGATTGAAAGATGAAACCAAAGAAAAAATATATCATACAAAAAAATGTAATTAAAAGAATGAGGGTGAAAATGAAAAAAAAAGGTATAAAAATAATAATACTAGAGGGTTAAATTAGAAAAAAACTTTAATAAAAGGAAAAAAGAAATCAATAGAATAAGGGCTAAACTGAAAAAGAAAACAAAAAACATAAACTTTGATCGAAAGATAAAATTGAAAACAAAACTATACCAAAAAAGCCAAGGAAAAAAATAAAAAATCAAAAGAATGAGGACCGAGTTAGAAAAAATAATACATGACAAATTATAATTTAAGGACTAAATTCTGATATGGCCGAAGACAGACCGTTCATCAACCATCATCATGCGCCACATCAGGAGAAATGAGAGGAATAGAATAACAGATTTGACCACCAGGAGATGTCGAATACACCATCGAAAATAAAAGGATGAAAATAAGTATTAATGGTAGAAGAATAGACAAACCACGCATCAACCATCATCCCCACAATGTTTTTTTTTACGGGGATAAATAAATATTTTTATTATTAATAAAATATAAAAATATAAAAATAACCCCTTACAAATTCTTAACAATTAATTGGCCTTTGGAAGAGACGGAACCACCCTCCGAACCAAAATTCTCTTCAAATTACAAAAGCGTAATTCTACTGTCATAATAAATAGTCTTTTGTTTACGTGTGCACAATAAACTCTACAGTATTTTAGCTACGTGTTTTATGTGTTCTTTATAATAATAATAATAATAACTATTGAGAAATATTAATATACTTCTACCATTCATCTTGATTTATGCATACATTATTTAAAGTGGTGGAGGAGAGCATTAATTAACAATATCTAAATGGTGTGGGAGGAATCATTGTTCCCCCATATCTAAATTATTGTGGATTATAACAGTAATTCATAGTGTTTTTTTTTTTTTGCATTTTTTTTTTCTAACTTTCCCTCTTTTTTTTGTTTTTTTATTTTTTTTTTCCAAATTGCTTTTCTTTTTTTTTCCAACTTTGCTTTTTTATTTTTATTTAATTTTTTTAAAATTATCTTTGTTTATTTTACTTTTTAAATATTGAATTGGTTAAAAATTTTGTTTTGTAATTTTTTTCCTTTAAAATACTGTGGATTGCTATGGTGCTTTTCCACATAGTTTTTCTATTTATTTTTTTTTATTTTTTTAAAATTATATTTGTCAATTTGTTTTTAAATTGAGCTGATTGAGAATTTAGTTTTGTAATTTTTTTCTTGAAAACATTGTTGATTGCTACAGTGTTTCTTCGCATGTTTTTTTTTTTTTTTTTTTTTTTATGATTTTCTCCGAAATTATCTTTTTTTATTTTATTTTTTAATATTGAGCTGGTTAAAAATTACAGTTACAATATGTGAGGAAAACACTGTAACTTTCCTCGCAAATTACTGTGGATTGCTACAGTGTTTTTTCTTATATGGTTTTTTTCTGTTTTGTTTTATTTTTTCCTAAAATTGTCTTTGTCAATTTTATTTTTTAAATATTAAGCTGGTTAAGAATTGCACTTACAAGTAAATACAAGTTTTTCCTCACGAAACACTATGGATTGATACAGTTTTTCCTCACATGGTTTTTTTCCAGTTTCTTTTGTGTTTTCTTTTTTTGTAATATTTTTTTCCAAAATTATCTTCGTCGATTTTTTTTTTAATATTAAGTTGGTTAGAATTTAACTTTATAATAAAACTTAATCATGTGGGGAAAGCACTGTAGCTTTCCTCACAAAACACTATGAATTGCTACAGTGTTTCCAACATAATTGTTTTCCTCTTTTTTGTGTTTTTTTAATATATTTTTTCTAAAATCGTCTCTGTCGATTTGATTTTTTTAATATTAAACTGATTAAGAATTTAGCTTTATAATTTTTTTTCTTTAAAACACTGTGAATTATTGCAGTGTTTTCCCATATTATTTTTTTATTATTTTTTCCAAAATTATCTTTGTCTATTTTTTTTAATATTAAGTTGGTTAAGAATTATAATTACAATAAAGCTAAATCATATAGGGAAAGTGTTGTAGTTTTTCTCACAAAACACTATGTATTGCTAAAGTAATTCTCTAAATGGTTTTTTATTTTATTTTATTGGGGAAATCACTGTAGTTTTCCTCACAAAACATTGTCAATTGCTACAATGTTTTTTCTCATGGGTTTTTTTCCTTCCAAAATTATATTTGTTGGTTTTTTTTTAATATTAAATTGGTAGAGAATTTAGTTTTGTATTTTTTTTGCTTTTTATTAATAGAAAAGCTAAATCATGTGACGAAAGCACTATATCTTTCCTCCCAAAACACTGTGGATTGCTACCAATCATTTTGTTCAGTCTCTAAATTTTGATCACAAACACAACTTTTTTTTCCGTCATGAAATATTGGCTCCATCATACCTTTAGTTTCTATTACTTATTTAGCGCTGATTCACAATTATAACACTATTAAATATTTTTTTTTATAAGCCCGCTGCAGGACGCGGGCATGCATCTCATCTATTCCTATACGAGGGTGGGTGGGTGTAGTTCCTCTTGTCTATGAGAGGACCATATGTGTTTTTTTGCAAGGTGTTTTTTGAAAATTATTTTTAATTAAAAATATATTAAAATATCTTTTTACTTTTGGTATTAAAATTATTGAGAAATAAAAAATATTAATTTAATGTATTTTGAATTAAAAAATAATATTAAAAATACTCTTTAAAAAAGGCGACATCAGCAAGAAAGGAGAAGGCATCGTTATTAATGCTATGATCAGAGAAACACTGATGATGATGATGATTAAGAGTATAAAATAGAGGGGTTAGGAGAGACATACGTACACGCACGTTACTTGCTTACTTGTAAATGAATATCCACGTATTTTATAAGCATGTTGTGGTTTAACTAGTTACGGCTGAGGAGGGAGAGGGCCTCAGCACGCACGTAAGAGAGCTAGGAGCATGGTATTTGATTTAATTAATTAATTAAACTATAAAAAAGAAAAAGAAAAGAGCATCTAATTATTAAATCGAATGATATTGTTGCTGGTTCCTACACAACCATTGGGCTGTCCGAAATTAATTTCAACAGCATGATTTATCAGTTTATGCTATGGTTTGATTTAATGTTATGATAATTAGAGTATTTTTAACTCTAAAGAAGTGGGGAGATTTATGATTTGTCATTTCTTGAGAGAGCATACGTAAAAATGGAAAATGAATGATAAATATATATGTATATGTATATGTATATGTATATGTATATGTATATGTAATAAAGCAGAGGGCAATTATGGACAATTTATTCGTAGAGATTGTTGTGAGGAAATCAAACAAAAGCGGTCATCTTTCAAGATGGAGACCTAATTTATGTCCGTGAAGGGTTCAATTGAGAGTTTTGAAACTAAAGGGACCAAATACATTATATATTAAATCAACAAGGGGAGGTGGAATCTTTCCTGCTGGGCCGCGTGTAGGTGAAAAAGGAAAGGACCAAAACACGGTTCCTTGATCCTCCCTTCTCATCTTCATCTTCATCTCTATCTCTTATCTCCTGCTGTTGTTTACTAATCTCAGTTTTTCTGCTGTGCCTGCCTGTCATCTCACTCCTTACCTCACCTTTCCTGTCCTCTATTTATTATTCTTTCATTATCGTACCACAACACAACACAACTCAACGCTGCTGCTGCTGTAATTGCATACTTTTCTTCTATTAAACCTATATAAAAAAGAAAAAGAAAAGGCCTCTCTCTCTCTCCTGTCAATCTGTTTTTGTTTGTTTGACCCATCCATCCATCCATCCACGCCGCAATCAAGAAAAAGGCCTCTCTCTCGCTCTCTCTCTCTTCAAACCAACACTCTATAATCTCCTCCTCCTGCTGTTGTTCTCTTTAATAATTTGATGAATGCAGTTTCTTTCTCTCATACATCCACAACAAAAGTCTTTTCTGGGATTCTCACCACGATGAGGATGAGAAATCTGGTGATTGGGTTGCTCTTCCTCACTGTCTTGTCTCCATTCTTTTATACTGATAAATTATCCTCCTCCTTTACCCCTTCTACTTGTAAGTTTTCATTTCTTATCCTCTCCCTCTCTCTTTTTTCTTTGAAGTAGTGTTGTTTATTAATGATTATTCTCTCTGTTCCGCAGCTAAACAAGAAGATGTTAATGCTTTTGTATGTTCAATCCCCTTCTCCTCTCTTTCTTTTTCCTTAACCCACTTCTTTATTAACATTTTGTCATAATAATATTCTCCATGTCTTTTTGGTTTTGCAGACTCTCCCTACTGATACCAGACATCTCAATGTGTTGCCCCAGGTCCGTTTATCTTTAACTTCTTTCTCTGTCTTAAAAGTTCCTCCTTTTGCTTGTAATTCAGTGCTGAATTCCAGATCTAACCTCTTCTATTTCTCACTGTAGGAGGAATCATCTACCGTGATTAAAGAACCCATTGGGATTGTGTATACTGATCACATCAACTCCTCCTCCAATACCATTCTGACTGAAAAAGGTCTGTGCTTTCTTCTTCTTCTTCTTCTTTTTTCTTCTCTTTCAAAATTTCCCATCTTTCTTGGATTTCTAATTTTGGGTTTATCATTTTGTTCATTAGATTCGCAGTTGCCTGATGCAAGAGAACATAAATATGCTAGAGTACTATCTGCCACTGATGACGAAGGTCATTCTCAAACCGACAATATCATCAAACAGATCATTCAGACCACTAATCAGGAAGAGGAGGAATCCCAGTCAGACAACGGAAGTGATCAGGAAAGCAAACAGAAAACTCAAGTTCAGGTACATTTGATTTTAATTTTAATTTCCATTTTCAATTGTTGTTTGTTTTTTTTTTTTAAAAAAAAAATGCTATGAGAACGTGGGCATATGCAAAAAGTCTTTGGCAGCTCCTTTTTTTTTATTAAGGTTTGAATTATATTTTGAGGACTAATTCGTTTTTGGTGATGCTTTGCTAAGTTTGATGTTCTGTGGCCATGTTCATTAGAACGTGGGCATATGCAAAAAGTCTTTGGCAGCTCCTTTTTGTATTAAGGTTTGAATTATATTTTGAGGACTAATTCGTTTTTGGTGATGCTTTGCTAAGTTTGATGTTCTGTGGCCATTTTCATTACTTGTTTTTAAAGCTTGGTCTACTCTATATGTCAATTACTTCATGCTGTTGGAAATAGTCATCTCAAAAGGCTCTCCGTCCCTTCCCATATTCAAATAACTACGAAGTAGAATATTCTTCTATTGCGTCACATTCCCTTGCAATAGAAGGTGCATGCAGAATTTATCTCTAGAAAAAAGCGATTCTATCACTTTTCAAGACTTAAAGAACACACCCCATTAACAATTTGGATGGAACTATTGAATTGGCTACGAACCATACTCATTGTCAACTCAATCTGTTACTTTTTCTTAATAATTTGAACAGAGTTGCAATGCGACAGCTGTATGGTTTCCAAAATGAATGCCCTGCTTGCTGAATTTCTTTTAGGCCTCAAATACATTATGGGAAAACAAAAGAATGAAGAAAGTTTTCTATGGTGAAAGTAATTTATAATTTACAGGTGAACTAAAATTTTGTAACTTTTTGGTCCTTTTTTGATAGCTTGAACAACAATCTGCTGTAAACTCGGGCGACGATGATGAGAAGGATGCTCTGTTAACTGAAACCAATAAACAGACAGATCAAACAGCTATGCCAGATGCTCGGGTGCGGCAGCTCAGAGATCAGCTTATCAAGGCAAGGGTGTACCTGTCCCTTCCGGCAACGAAGAACAATCCCCACTTTACAAGGGAGCTTCGAATGCGGGTAAAGGAAGTTCAGCGTGTACTTGTAGATGCAACTAAGGATTCTGATCTGCCAAAGAAGTAAGTTTCTTTCTAAAACATATCAAAATTGGCTGGCTAACTAAATTGCTCCGTTGTGAAAAAAAAAAAAAAAAGTTAATAGATTGTTATGTTTTTTCCCCCTTCTGATAATGGAATTCTTGTTGGTTTGTATTATAGTGCCTATGCGAAATTGAATGCAATGGACCAATTGCTGGAAAAGGGCAAGCAAATGCAGGATGACTGTGCTACTATGGTAAAGAAGCTCCGGGCAATGCTCCACTCAACAGAAGAGCAACTCCGAGTCCATAAGAAGCAGACCATGTTCTTGACGCAATTAACTGCAAAGACGCTACCTAAAGGTTTGCACTGTCTTCCGTTGCGCCTGACAACGGAGTATTATAATTTGAATTCTACTGAACAGCAATTTCCAAATCAAGAGAAATTGGATGACCCTTCACTTCACCATATTGCACTATTCTCGGATAATGTTTTGGCAGCAGCAGTGGTTGTGAACTCCACCATTACCAATTCTAAGGTAAACAAAAGATACTCTATTCGAACATCAACACGCTCCCTTTGGTTGCCAAGGAGATCTTAGAAAGCCAAAGAAGAGCTGATTCAAAGAAAGCTAAAATAGTTTCCCTTTGAATTTAGTATTTAATTTTCCATCTCCACTTCCTTCAATTCTCCTTTTGGAAAGGGGAAGGGAGCATGATAGCATTAGTGAAGTTGGTTTTTCATTTATATCTGAGACTTTTTATTTTAATTGACATCCTTAAACTGATCACTTTGAGTTGACTTATCCGCAGCATCCTTCGAAGCTTGTTTTCCACATTGTTAGTGATAGACTCAACTATGCAGCAATGAGGATGTGGTTTCTAGTAAATCCACCCGGTGTAGCCACTATTCAGGTCCAGAACATTGAAGAATTCACATGGTTAAATTCAAGTTATAGTCCTGTTCTGAAGCAGTTGGGTTCTCGATCAATGATTGATTATTACTTCAGGGCAGCTCGTGCCAGTTCTGATTCGAATTTGAAGTACCGGAACCCAAAGTACCTGTCCATCCTGAACCATCTTCGCTTTTACCTGCCAGAGATTTTCCCAAAGCTCAACAAGGTGTTATTCTTAGATGATGATATAGTGGTGCAGAAGGATCTTACTGGCCTTTGGTCCCTTGATTTGAAGGGTAATGTGAATGGTGCTGTAGAGACCTGTGGAGAAAACTTCCATCGTTTTGATCGATATCTCAACTTCTCAAATCCTCATATCTCAAAGAATTTTGATCCCCGTGCTTGTGGATGGGCATATGGAATGAACATCTTTGATTTGAAGGAATGGAAGAGGCAAAACATCACTGATGTATATCATACATGGCAGAAGCTGGTAAGCAACCTACTTGAAGATGTATTTTTGGGGGTAGAGTTCCAAGTTTAATGGAATTCAAAATTGGTACCTTTTACAACTAGACAAGTGGTTTTAGTTCAAAATTGGAGAATAAGCCTGGATACATGCAATATTCATTCTTAAATCTTAAATAGTTTATTCCAGCACATGCGTAACTCAAACATCAATTTATGCTCGAAAAGTTAGCTCTGGTTGTCTTATGTTGCTGTAGGTTCTAAAGAAATTTTGTTTGTGAACAGAATCATGACAGACAATTATGGAAGTTGGGGACTCTGCCACCTGGCCTCATTACTTTTTGGAAACGGACTCACCCCCTTGACCGACGTTGGCATGTTCTGGGCCTTGGCTATAATCCCAATGTGAGCCAAAGAGAAATTGAACGAGCAGCTGTTATACATTACAATGGCAACATGAAACCATGGCTTGAAATAGGCATACCCAAGTATCGAAGCAACTGGGCAAAATATGTTGATTATGATCATGCATATTTGCGAGAGTGCAATATCAATCCATAAAATATAGTCCTCGTGGTGTCATCCATTCATTAGAGCTCCATGCAAATGCTGTGCCAACATTTTACAGGTCCACATCACTTTGTTGGCTCTTCCACATCCTGTGCCAACATTTTTACAGGTTTGCAACACCTTGTATGTTCTTTCGTAATCTAAGTAGAAGCTGATCGAGTGTAATTCTTTATGTATACATTTTTTTCCTTTCCTTTTTTGGATGGTAGATTGAGGCCACTATGCATGTTAGTTGATTTTGGTACCTTTATTACATTCCTGCAAATTAGCAGGTGTATTTGTAAATGATCGCAAACTAAAAGAAGAAAAGAAGACATAATAATCTTGAGTTTATATCCGTGTTCTGATCTCAGCCTCGTTGTTAAGTCCCTTGGCATCATTTTCTGGAGAGATTGTGAAACCTTTTCTTTTATTTGGTCAATTTCTTGTATTCTTTGTTCAGAAGAGAGGCTTAAATGCGATGCATTTTAGAGAGAAGTAGGATGAAGGCCGCGTCTCTTGTGATAACAGGTTGCTATGCTACATTCTGGATTATGGAGCTTGCGCTTGATTCATTTCATATATTGTATGTCGTAGAAATAACATTTCTAGATCCTATCTCGATACTTGCATGAGCATGGTAGTTCGTGGTACTTGGAACAATTGTTGGTTTTTCTTGCGTTCCTGTTTCCTGTCTTGCAAGAGCGTGAAGGTCCGTCCATTGATTCCTAAACGTACAGGGTCGTGATGACTGGTATAAAATGCCCTTTATTCCGTCGATGGAGTAATAGATAGCACCTGTCCTTGATTTCTTTTTTCTTCTTTTCTTTCAGGCTCTGCTTGAACATCAGTCATTTTTCACCCACCGACACTTGTTTTCGTGCGTGTACTGCGTGTGTGTTAGTATACTGGACCCAGCTGGGAGTGGAGGGTTTGAGGCAGAAAAGGAAAAGGGTGTGACTAGTGAGAGCTGGGCTGGTTGATGCCCAATATTTCTAGCAATCAAGCTGTGATGTGATAGTGGGGGGAGTGAGTTGGCTAATTAAATCAATTCCGTTCATGCAATGACTTCATAGTGGCCCACAAGGCAGGGGCATGGGGCTGGGACAGCCTGTTTTTCATTAGTCGTAGCAGTTACAGTTGGGGTTCACGTTAAGATATCCTCCTCCTCCTCCCTCCTCACGTGGTGGGACTCTACTCGTTTGTCCGTGTCTGTCTGCCTTGGTAGTTGCTTTCTCTATTTCGGTTCTTATTACACGGGTCCCACAGCATAGATGAGTCCGTGAAGGACGGGACAGGTATTGCCCGAACAAGATGCGCGGGGCTGCCTTCGAGATCCAAGTTGCGTTGGCTTGGCTTTCTAAGATCCGTTCATGAATTATTGACTGTTGATGATGAAGAGCTCCTATAGATAGTTCTGGATTTCACAGAGACAGTTCCCCTCCCTCCATGGATTTAACAGCCGAGCCTGACGTTAACTGTTGATGATGAAGAACTCTATAGTTCTGGAGATGAGTCAAGGTTGGAGACAACAGATGCTTCTTGCAAGACAAAAAAGTATTCATGAATTATTAACTCCATATATGTGTGAGATTACTAGTCAGAACTTGCGGGTGGAATAAGGAACTCGCCTCGCCCGGTAAATTGATAATAATTTCAGACGACCTTCATTTTAAAAAAAAAAAATAATTCAATGGGATTCATTGGGAGCTTAGTTGTGACCAATTTAATTCTTAAAAAGATTCTTTAGCTCGGTGGATTAATTGATAATGATTCAATTTACTTGAAAATAGATAAATATTCAGAATAAAAAAAATAAAATTGTTGTTGTTGAGAATAACATAATCTACCAGCCCGCCCGGTCTGCTATTTTCCTAATTGTTTCTTTTAAATACTCTTACTCTGTCAAGAAAGAACGTGACATTTATTGATTTTGCTGGCAGGCAGCAGCCCCACTCCTCTCGATGAAAGTCTAACAAGTGGAAAGTGTGTCTGAGGTGGTCAAATGATACAATGTGGTTGTATTGGACTTGAAGACAGCTTCCTCCTCTCTATCCATTGAATTGTGCTTTTGTTTTTATGCAACCTTTTCGTAAATTCTTGTTGCTTGGGTTCCAATTGTAGTACTTAAGACTCTTTGCTCTTGTTTATAAGGGACTCAAATATATTATTATTAATATTTAAAATGTTATTATTTGTATTATAATTAATATTATTAATATCTTAATTAATAAATTTTTTTAAAAAAATTAATATTGAAAAGCAACCATAAATTTGATTTGAGGGATAAACTTAAATATTATTATTATTATTATTATTATTATATTTGAAAAAAATATTATTACTATCCGAAAAAAAACTATAATTTCTTTTTGAATAGATTAAATAATATATGAACTTGGACAAGACAAATTATATATTATTGTTATAAATATTACTGTTGGTTCTTGCATAGTAGTTAGACCTAAGGCTCTTTGATATTTCTTTACAGACAGACCCAACACTCTTGGTATATATTAAAACGCGAGGGGAAAACACTAGAGTGGACACAGATTCATTGCACTGTGGACGACATTGTAGACATAGTGTGTTCGCATTGTGGACGACACTGTAGCGCCTGTAGGGGGCGTTGTCTTTTCCGTTTGTAAGTCAGAAAGGGTTGTTGGGTCATTGCAGTAGGACCTAAGACTTTAATTTTTTTTCATACAGTCAATAGGAAATAAATAGATGGAAATTTTTTTCCATTTGAGGTTGGGTTGGATTTTCTTATTGAAGCATGTTTGTTTTTTCCTTTTAAAAATGTTTTTAAAAATAAAATAAAAATTATTTTTTTCTTTACTTGAAGTTAAGATTTTTATTTTTTTCCTCTTAAATTGTTTTTCAAAATAAAAAAATTCAGAAAAATTATAATTCTAATATTGTCATATTAGAGTTGATGGAGCTCTAAATAAATTTCTTATTCACACGTAATATACTTTATATTTTTGTATTATGTAAGAGAATTTTTTTAACAATAAAATCTATTAAAAAACAATTCATAAATACTATAATATAATATTATTTTGGATAAACACTGCTGGGTCGTTCTGCCAAACATGACCCAATGATGTTGGGTTCTTCTGTCAAGTATGATCCAAAAATGTTGGGTCCTGCTGCCCAGCAGTGTTAGGCTCAGATTTTGCCAAAACCCAAGTTTATTGGGTTTGGCTCCACCACCATACCCAAGGATAGAGCAATAAACCAATAGGACCCGATCCCTTGACCAGATCAACCCCTAGGTCGGGTTTGATAACTATTGTTGTCATGAAATATATATTTTTAATTAATACGTTAAAAAATTTACATAAATATTTTTTTATAAAAAATAAAAATATTTGAACAGTTTTAACAATTTCTCAACCATGGAGAAGATATATTTAAGGTGGTATGTGTGCTCTGCACAATTAAGATATTTCTTGATGTTTAACTTACGTATTTTATATCTAAAATACTTTCGCAGCCATGGAGAGAAGATGACAGTGACGGTGGTTGAAATAGTTCTACGATGATGTTGCAAGTGAAGATAGATATTTTTATTTTCATCAGCTAACTCTCCCTAAAAGGTATTCTTCAGTAAAAAGTGCCGGCGGCGAAATAAACGGACAATTAGTCGAGTAAATGGCAATCAATCGACACGAGAGAGAGAGAGAGAAAGATGCGTGGGAGAGTTTGTGTTGTGTTAGCTTTGATTGGTGTCAGTCAATTTTTAAATGATAATTAATGTAATATAAATCAGGCGAGCATTTTGTCTTCATCAATACACTTGGTCGGTCTTAGTTTGCGTCTATCAACTTCCAGGTGGTAATTATTTCTTGAACAGGATAGTATCGTATCGTTTCATTCCTCGACAAAAAAAGAAAAAAAAAGTGGATTAAAATCCTCTTCATCTCCTTTTATTACCACCATGGTAATATATAAGTGATAGAAATTAGAAAGAAAGCTTGTAATCTCATTTCATCCACAATCCCATCGTCACGAGAAAAAGAAATGGTGTCTCGCCCCTCCCCCCCTCGTCTTCTTCACTCTATCTCCTTGTTGCTACTTCTTCTTCTCTCCATATTCCATGCCTCTGATGCAGCGACTGCCCTAGTGGACAAGGTTTGCAAACAAACTTCAAGTTATCCATTCTGCGTGCGCTCTCTCTACTCTGACTCGCGAACCCCAGAAGCTGATGAGTACACGCTGGCTTACATTTCAGTTGGGGTAGCTTACAACAACGCTACCTCCACCCAACATTACATATCTGATCAGCTCAGGTCAATCAAGGTCAATGGCTCTACCCACCACGATCAGCAGCAGCGTCTCCAAATGTGTAGCCGCGGTTACCAAAGGGCTGTTTCAGCTCTGGCAATGGCCCACAATGACCTGGACTCCGAGACCTTCTTCGAATTGGCTAGGCTGGCAGCCAAAGCCTCTAGCGGTGCTAATGATTGCAAGGCTGCTTTCAAGGGAATTCCTTCACCAACAGCACTAGCCAAAGGGAACCAAGACTTGGTGTATCTTTGTGAAATTTGTGGTGTTGTTGCTAAATTATTTACTAGAATGTGATTCGTATTCTGTCACATTGAATTATCTTGTCTTAATTAATTAGGAGCTGAAGAAGACTTACCATTAAAGTAATAGTAATTAAGCTGATAATTTGCGGAGATATATAAATACAAGGGTCGATGCTTTTTTAATTTTTTTTCTTAGCATTACAAGAGCAGAAGGACGAGATATGTTATCAGACAAAGAAGAGATAAGACAAGATGGAGTTAGGTGAGGGTCACAAGGCTTGCAAATTGCAACTTGTGTTTTGAATCCATTCTCTACTGGCCATGCATGTACAGATGTGGGCCCAGCAAAAAACAATTCATGTGATTCAACAGCTCTTCGCGGATCAATTTGCATGAAGAAAAAAACACCATCTTTTCATTTGCTAAACTTTGGATGAATTCGTTTAATGTAGGATTACCTCTGATATAGAATACTGCTAATGGTCAATCACTGTGAGGGCTTGCCAACGGCAATTAATGCTGATGAAAGCCTCAAGATAGCCATTCAACTTGTATGTATGAGCTAGTGCTGCAAAGGGGAAAACCCCCTTGTCACTTATTCAGGGAAGAACTCAACGCGTCAGTTAACTCTGCTTGACAGTGTCTGCTCTTTCACCCCGTTCCAGGAATTTTAGAAGGCTCTGCCAACTCTTTATCTTCCCAGGCATATCATGTAAAGTGAATGCTGAGTAAGAAGCCAAATGAAGAAGCAGAAGCCTTCACTGGTGCTGCCCCCTTCATTTTTGCCTTTACTTCTCAGATTAAGCAACTTCTTTCCTTTTCCAGCTTGTTGTTTTTGCACATAAAAGGCTCCTTCAGTCAATCTGTCTTGCCTGATTGTTCTTCGTTGCTCCTGTGCTTGAAGAGCACTCATTAGTTCACCTAATGAGATTTTACTGAGGTCCTTTGATTCTTCCAGAGAGGAGATTTTGGATTCAAACCTCTCAGGAAGAGTCACAAGAACCTTCTCCACAATCCTGCTGTCAGGAAAGTCTTCTCCAAGTAATCTGATGTTGTTGATAATTAGTGAAATTCGATCAGAATACTTGGAGATTGTTTCATCTTCTTGCATGTTAAGTGCCTCAAAATCTCTCTTCAAATTCAGCACTTGCATTTGCCTTGTTCTGTCACTGCCTTGGTATTCTTCTTTTAGTTTGTTCCAAGCCTCTTTGGCTGAATTGCATGCCATAATTCTGTAGAAAATGCTTTCTGCCACAGAATTCTGGATGATTGATTTTGCCTTGGATTTCTTTGTCTTTTCCTCACTGCTGAACTTCATTTGAGCCATAGTGGGATTTGTTGGTAAGGGAGCTACTGGTTTGTCTTCGGAAACAATTTCCCAAAGATCATAAGCTTCAAGAAAAGCTTGCATCTTCACTGACCAAATGTGGTAGTTTTTCGCCAGTGAATATAATGGGGGAGTTTAAAAGTAGGTTGTTGGATGTCATTTTGAGATTTTGAAAAAGGTGTTTTGGTCCTGTAAGATCTAAGAGGGCTCTGATACCACTGTTAAGAATTATGTTGCTGTGTTTTGTGCAGGTGAAGGGATGCACAATCAAGAACAACAATGCTGAGTATTGAAGAACACGGAACTACACACAAGGTGTTTGATAAATGTCTCAGTAAGTATTTCCTTAACTTCATGTCTTTAAATACATGAGAAAACTTAACAAACTTTCCTAGTTATCTGCCACTAACTCTGTAGTGGACAATGTGCTGCCACCAACTCTGTAGTGGACAATGTGCTGCCACTAACTCAGCAACAACTTCAGAAAAACAGGATTTACTTTTGACCAAATCAAAACAGAAATGAAAGAAAAGAAAATAGACAATACTTGATTGAATAACAATTAGACAAACTGAAACACTAGAGTTAAAATGTCAATTGTCTAACACTCCTCTTGACATTTTGACGACAAATTCCAATCATTTGTCTTAATGTCTCAAATCTCTCTTTAGGTAGTGGTTGGTAAATATATCTGCAAGTTGTTCTTCGGAAGAACAATGAATCAGCATCACTTCATTTAGATTGTTTGAACTTCTCTAATAAAATGGAACTTGATTTTTGATATGCTTTGTACGTCCATGAAAGACTGGATTCTTTGAAATTGATACTGCAGAACTGTTGTCACACATGATTTTAGTAGCTTCAATCTGTTCATGTCCCAAATCCTTTAACATTTTCCTCAACCAAATTGCTTGGTTGACAGCATAGGCAGCAGCAAGTACTCTGCTTCTGCAGTGGACTGAGCTGTTGTCTCTTGCTTCTTTGAACTCCAGGTGAAGACACCTGAATTGAGTGAGAATAAATACCCTGAAGTGCTTCTTGAATCATCAACACAGCCTCCCCAGTCAACTGTCAGTATAGCCTTTTAGTTCCACAACTCCTTCTGATGATCTTGGACAGAAATACCAAGATCAATGGTACCTTTAATGTATCTAAGTATCCTTTTTGCTGCAATAAAATGAGTCTCCTTTGGGGAATGCATGAACCTTGAAAGAATGCTCACAGCAAACAATATGTCAGGTCTGCTTGCTGTAAGATATTGAAGGCTGCCAATTAAGCCTCTATACAAACTTTCATCCACTTTTTCAGATTCTCATCTCCTTGCTAAGCTTGATACTTGTTGTCATAGGAGTTCCCCACTGGTTTACAATCCTGCATTTTGAATCTTTTAGGATGTCTGAAGCATACTTCTTTTGACATGTAAAAATGCCATGGCTGGATTGCATCACTTCCATTCTAAGGAAGTAGTTCATCATTCCAAGGTCAGACATCTCAAACATCTTCTTCATTTCATCTTTGAACTCTTGGATCATCCCAAGTTCACTTCCTGTGATGAGCAGATCATCTACGTAAATAGATACAATTAGAAAATGGTTACCACAGGATTTCACATACAAAGTTGCTTCATTTTGGCTTCTGCTGAACCCAAGTTGAAGCAGATGTGTGTCCATTCTGTCATACCAAGCTCGGGGAGCTTGTTTCAACCCATACAAGGCCTTCTTAAGTAGATACACATAATCTTCTTATCTTTAACAACATACCCATCAGGTTGTTCTACAAAGATTTCTTCAGCAAGAAATCCATTCAAGAAGGCAGACTTGACATCAAGTTGGTGAATCTGCCAAGAGTTATGTGCTGCAAGTGTAATGAGAAGTCTAATAGTATCATACCTTGCTACTGGAGCAAAGGTCTCTAGGTAGTCCACACCATATTGCTGAGCATAACCCTTTACCACCAATCTAGCCTTGTATTTGCATATTGACCCATCTGGATTGAGTTTTGTTTTAAAAACCCATCTTACACCTATCACCTTGCGATGCTTAGGCCTTTCAATCAGCTGCCATGTTGCATTTTTGTTGATCATTTCCATTTCTGCCTCCATTGCTCTCCTCCATGCTGGAAATTCTTGAGCTTCAGTATAGCTGGTTGGTTCTAGAATTGCCATGTTGCATCTTAGGTGAATATCTTCCAATGATCTTGTGCCTCTAACTGGAAAATCATCCACTGATTCATCAGCTACCAGTTGAGGTTGAATGGTGGATGGTTGATCAGAAATCATATTTTTCTGATGTTCCCAATCCCATGTGATTGCTTCATCAACCTTCACATCTCTGCTGAGAATTACCTTCTCTGTTGTAAGCAAAGGATTCTGTATCCTTTGGTAGTTATTCCATAGCCCACAAGAACTCCCTTCTGAGCTTTGTTGTCAAGTTTTGCTCCTCTTTGGCTCAGCTATATGATAATAGCATATGCTGCCAAATATTCGAAGATGATCTACAGCAGGTTTGACACCATTCCAGCCTTCATATGGTGTCTTGTCCTCCAGTGCTTTGGTTGGAAGTCGGTTCAGCAAGTAAACAGAGGTATTGACTGCCTCTGCCCATAATTTGTTTGGCATTTTCTTTTCAAGTAAGAGACATCTAGCCATCTCCATTACTGTTCTGTTCTTCCTCTCACACACACCATTTTGTTGTGGTGTGTATGGTGTAGTGTATTGGTGCACAATGCCTCTGCTGTTGCAAAACTCAAGAAACTGATTTGAGGTATATTCAGTACCATGTCAGATCTTAAACATTAATTAGCATGTCACTTTGATTCTCAACTAAAGCTTTGAATGTTTTAAAGATTGTAAATACTTCACTTTTAAATTTGATGAAATACACCCAACACATCCTAGTATAATCATCAATAAAGAGAATGAAATACTTGTTACCACATAATGAGGCTGTCTTCATAGGTCCACACACGTCAGTGTGGATGAGCTGAAGCTTTTGGCTGGCTCTCCATGCTTGCCCTTTAGGAAATGGTGGCCTGGATTGCTTGCCAAGTTGACATGTTTCACACAATTGAATCTCACCATTCAATGTAGGCAATGCTTCAACCATTCCTTTTGTTTCAGAATTGACAAGCCCTTTTGATTGAAATGGCCAAATCTTTTATGCCAAAGATTTGAAATATCCTGAGTAGCACTCACATATGCATGATTAGATACTTTATCCCAGTCAACAACAAAGCTTCTGTTTTTTCATCTTTACACAGAACACTTGTTCTCCAGAAGGATCAAAGATAGTGCATTTATGATCCTTAAACTGAAGAGAATAGTTTTTCTCCATCATTTGTCCAACACTCAACAAATTTGACTGATTTCAGGTATGAATAACACATCAGGAATGATTTTGATACCTGAACTTGTTTGAACATTTACTGACCCTCTGCCTTTGACCTCCAGAAATTCTCCATTGCCAACCTTTACTCTGGATTTGTAAGATTCATCAAGGGTTTTGAACATTCCAGCATCATTGCACAAATGGTGTGTGCATCCACTGTCGATAAGCCAAGTATCAGCTGAATCATTTGTTGAGAAACAAGTGACAGCAAAGAATTGCTCCTCCTGTGTATCAACTTCATCCGCAAGGTGAGCTTGTTGAGGTTTTGGGTCTGATTTTTTAAACTTGCAGACCTTTGTGATGTGCCCTGATTGCTTGCAATTTCCACAAATTGCATCTGGCCTCCACCATCAATATTTTTCTGAATGTGTGTTTCTTTTGCAGTGAGTGCAGGGAGGAAACTTCTTCTGTTTTTGAACCTTCACTGGTGCTGCCCCCCTTCATTTTTGCCTTTACTTCTCAGATTAAGCAACTTCTTTCCTTTTCCAGCTTGTTGTTTTTGCACATAAAAGGCTCCTTCAGTCAATCTGTCTTGCCTGATTGTTCTTCGTTGCTCCTGTGCTTGAAGAGCACTCATTAGTTCACCTAATGAGATTTTACTGAGGTCCTTTGATTCTTCCAGAGAGGAGATTTTGGATTCAAACCTCTCAGGAAGAGTCACAAGAACCTTCTCCACAATCCTGCTGTCAGGAAAGTCTTCTCCAAGTAATCTGATGTTGTTGATAATTAGTGAAATTCGATCAGAATACTTGGAGATTGTTTCATCTTCTTGCATGTTAAGTGCCTCAAAATCTCTCTTCAAATTCAGCACTTGCATTTGCCTTGTTCTGTCACTGCCTTGGTATTCTTCTTTAGTTTGTTCCAAGCCTCTTTGGCTGAATTGCATGCCATAATTCTGTAGAAAATGCTTTCTGCCACAGAATTCTGGATGATGATTTTGCCTTGGATTTCTTTGCCTTTTCCTCACTGCTGAACTTGATTTGAGCCATAGTGGGATTTGTTGGTAAGGGAGCTACTGGTTTGTCTTCGGAAACAATTTCCCAAAGATCATAAGCTTCAAGAAAAGCTTGCATCTTCACTGACCAAATGTGGTAGTTTTCGCCAGTGAATATAATGGGGGAGTTTAAAAGTAGGTTGTTGGATGTCATTTTGAGATTTTGAAAAAGGTGTTTGGTCCTGTAAGATCTAAGAGGGCTCTGATACCACTGTTAAGAATTATGTTGCTGTGTTTTGTGCAGGTGAAGGGATGCACAATCAAGAACAACAATGCTGAGTATTGAAGAACACGAAACTACACACAAGGTGTTTGATAAAATGTCTCAGTAAGTATTTCCTTAACTTCATGTCTTTAAATACATGAGAAAACTTAACAAACTTTCCTAGTTATCTGCCACTAACTCTGTAGTGGACAATGTGCTGCCACCAACTCTGTAGTGGACAATGTGCTGCCACTAACTCAGCAACAACTTCAGAAAAACAAGGGATTTACTTTGACCAAATCAAAACAGAAATGAAAGAAAAGAAAATAGACAATACTTGATTGAATAACAATTAGACAAACTGAAACACTAGAGTTAAAATGTCAATTGTCTAACATCTTTCACCCCGTTCCAGGAATTTTAGAAGGCTCTGCCAACTCTTTATCTTCCCAGGCATATCATGTAAAGTGAATGCTGAGTAAGAAGCCAAATGAAGAAGCAGAAGCCATCACTAGCGCCGCCCTAATTAAATGCTCAACCCGTCATTTTGATCGCAACGAGTTTTCATCTGCATATGGGAAGATTTTCATGGAGAAGAATGCTGTAGCATTCAGTTAAGTCTGATTGCAAACCTCGTGATGTATTGAGCATTTACTTAATATGCTGATGGTGACTTCTGCTTCTTGATTTGGTGCCTGAATCAACATTAACTTTTCATGAACTTCTTGATAAGATAAAGGGTAGACAGTTTTCCATCCTAAAAGTCCTGTAAGGAGATGGAAGTGTTGGCACATCCTGTTTTACTCTCTTACATGCTGCCTGCTTCCCTTCCAAAGTAGAGTTGTTGGAGTTTGCAAGCTGCATCACATGATCTGAACTGAGTATTGATTGTGAGGACTTTGCTATGTCAGTTATTTTTGGACATCATGATCAATATTTGTGATTTATTTTGTTTATTTTATGACCATGTGCTCCTTGCTGGGATATTTCTTTTACTAATAGTATAGGACACTAATCAAGAGGTTGCAGAGCAGAACTCTATGGAGAGCGGAGAATATCATCAAATTCACCAGTTAAAAAGGCAGCCAGTTTTAAAAGCAGGTCTTTACATTTCTGATTTACTTGGTGTATATTCAATATTTCAAATGATTTGGAGGTAGAGAAGAGCAAAACAAAAGGATATTCTGCTGGAGACATTGCTGCAGAAGTTGGGCCTAAAATGAACGAAATCGACTCGTCTGTTGTCATAGATGAGAGGATAGGGGGCTCACCTTCAGAAAACTCTTGCCAGCTCCATGATGAGGTATTTTTGAAGCCCCTTTGAGTATGAGAAGAAGCATTCGAATGATCCAACAAGGCTGTAGTGCATCATAAAACTGTAACAAGAACGCCTTGATAATTAATGAAGGAAGACTCTCATCAACTAAGACGCATAAAAGGGGCATCATTAGGCACTGAAGGCCAATATGCTAGAAATTGAATCAGGAATGCATTTCACACCTTTTGTCACTGCCCTAGCTGTTGTGTTATTTTTTTAATCGAATGAGCCTTTTTGATGTTTAGACAAGTTAATACGGCAATTCTTCTCATATTCGGTTGCTTGCATGCTTTTGGGCTTCTCAAAGTGGTATAACTATTAGACAGCTACATTAATATTTGGTATCTAATGCAATGGACTTTGTTCTAAGACAAGCTGAATGTTGCACATAATTAATCAAGAACAGCCAGGGTACGCTTCCCAACAACAAGGCCAGGGGCCCAGCAGAGCTATTCAACTTGAACATTCAGCTGCGGCCAAGAGTGATGTTAAAGAGACCCATGGACGGATTCGGGGAAGAAGACAATCCAGCATCTAAGCTTTCAGGGCGCTTTGCTTACTAACAGCAGGTGTATACCTTCCCTGGTGTATCTCACAGTAGAAATGGTGCAAATGAGTAACAAGTGGCAAGATGGGCAGCACAAGCACACAACACAGATATATGCGCAAGCGTCATGTCTCCTGTCTTGTACATCTAAGGATGCAAAAGAGTGGTTGTAGATAATTGCAGAATGAATGCGATACTGCCAATCCACACCAAGAGTAGTTGCCATTTCTTTACCGATTTTCCAAGTTTTATCAGCAATTTCTAATTAATGGAAGGATGAGACAAGTTCTCTCCTGCTTAACGTAAACAAGCCCACATGATTGTAACAGCATATTGTTCCCATCTCTGCTGCTAAATCTAATGGATGAAAGAAATATTATGCTGGTTAAACAAGGACTGCTCTCTCGTTCTTCAATCATATTAGATGGAGAAAAGGGGAAATAGAAGCAGTGCATTACTCCTACATAACATTATTGTTTATCAAAATAAATTACAGTATAGTTCTATAGTTTTTGGAAATGAATTAAACAGCTCTTTTAGTTTCAAAAATAGTTAATTAGTCCCTGTGTTTTTTATTTTATTTACAATATTTTTTTTATTTCATCTTTCTTAAGAAATATAAAAGGGAAAAAAAGAAACATACAACATGAAAAAATTGACAAATAAATAAAATTAATAATAGTCAATATTGGTTAAAGGATTAATTAGTTACTCTTAAAATCACAAATACTATTTAATTTATTTTGGAAAACTACAAAGACTAATTTATAATTATTATTAAAAAAAAAACCCAGAATGAGCGAGCCTTTTGTTTTTCTTTGAGGCTTTTTAGTGTTTGGATCCTTGCTGGGCTTAGAACCATTTTCTCTATTGATTTCCTACTTTATCTGGGCTTCCTTCAAGTCCTCTGCAAACCTTCATCTCCTTGCAGAAAAGGGGAGAGAGAGAGAGAGATTTGTAGGGAGACAGACTGAGCTGAGCTCGCTTTACCTTGGAATTGAATTGACAAAGCCTGAAGTAAAGGTAACTATCAAGTTGCCTGCATAGTACATGGAGTAGTACATAATACCACCTTCTTTACCTTAGCAGCTTCCAGCCTACTAGTAGTTGAAGAGGGCTTTCATAAATTTCAAGACAACAACAGGTATTCCCTACCCTTCCCTTCCCTTTTGTGATTAATTTGAAACTTGGTTGTTAAATTGAACTAGTATCTCATTTTTGTTTCATTAAGACGTTGATGGGTGGTTTCTTCAAATTGCCCACCATGTGCCTGAGGAAATGACGCTCTCAGCTGCAGTTTCACTATTAATTCACATGTCTGATAAGCTAAGCCACTTACTAGATTAGACTCTTTTTTTCAGCTGCAAGGAGGCAAAGATAACTAATAAATATGTTTCACCACATGCCAGCCGTATCTCCTTCTTCATGGAATCCATCTTACAAGGTTCAGACTCTCATCCCTCGTTCTCTTTTACTATATTTTCTTTTATATATCTTCAGCTTCTAGTAAAGATTTATTTTTTTAATTATATATAATCGAGGGTTGAGGACAATTAATGCCTCTAATTGCTGCAAACATGATTGTAAAATGTGAACAGATTTATTTATTAGAATCCCATATGCAAGTTTATCAGCTACTATGATTTCCACTTAAATATAATCATGGACAAGTGCTAAAGAACATTTTGTATCTCCTAATGTTAACAACCATTTATTTGGCTTTGCACTTCACAGGTATTTGCCCGTGTGTGTGTGCCGTGGTGTGTAAAACACCTCAAATTTCAGCTCCAAGTTCAGATAATCTTAGGTTGAAGGTTTTATAATCTAATCAATAGCTATTTTTTTTTCCATGTCTTTTATCTTTTCTTGTGAATCCACAAAATTCACCACTGAATTCCGCTCCTTATGAGCACTTGTTACACCCCCTTTCAACTATGGTAACTCTAGGATTTTTGGGTGCCAATCCTAAGAAAACTTTTTGTTGATGTTAATACTCTTTTTATGAATTTCAGTTTGAGTTTTGTTGCTAGCAGCATTCTATGTGAACAAGTTTCCCTTGACCCTTCTGTTTCTTTGTAGTTGCAGTTTGGCCTTGAAAGGCTTAAGAAAAGGGAGCTGACAATTTCTGAGACTATCTTCTGTGCCAGCCAGAGACCCAGACAAAATCCCTCCATCAGGAAAGAAAAACCAATTCCTCAAAATGTGGATTTTCCACCCATACTGCCTAAGAAAAAAAAGAAACCCTTTCCCATTCCATTCAAGAAGATCCAGAAGGCTGCCAGGGAGGATAAAAAACTTGCACAAATGGGCATTGAAAAGCCCCTTGAACCGCCGAAAAATGGCCTACTTGTCCCAGACCTGATTCCTCTTGCATATGAGGTACTGGATGCCTGGAAAGTTTTGATTAAAGGTGTTGCACAGCTCTTGCACACTATTCCTGTATATGGTTGCAGGTAAATTGTATTTGCAGTTCTCGTGATGTGATTTTCAAATGGTTAATTCAAGAGAAGTAGATTTAGGATCACGAACACTATTAACATGTTATAACTCCTTTGCAGTGAATGCTCAGAAGTTCACGTGGCCCTGGAAGGTCACCAAATTAAGGACTGTCTAGGTCCAACCAGTAGGGACCGTCACAGCCTCCATTCATGGGTCAGGGGTTCAATCGATGACATACTAGTACCTATTGAGTCTTACCATCTCTATGACCCTTTTGGTAGGCGAATCAAGCACGAAACTCGGTTTGAGTATGACAGGATTCCAGCTGTTGTAGAACTCTGCATCCAAGCTGGTGTGGACATACCAGAGTATCCTTCACGCAGAAGAATGAAACCAATCAGAATGATCGGTAAGAAAGTGATCGATAGAGGTGGATTCCTTGAGGAGCCTAAGCCTTGGCGTCTAGGAAATCCATCTAGTCCTGTGGATTTTGATACTTACAGGGCCAATGAACGATTTCCACCTCCTTTATCAGAAGATATACCAAGGATCGCACAGGAGACTATGGATGCATATGATTTTGTCAGATCAGGTGTGATGAAGTTAATGAAGAAATACACGGTGAAGGCATGTGGGTATTGCTCTGAGGTTCACGTGGGACCTTGGGGTCACAATGCTAAATTTTGTGGCGCATTCAAGCATCAATGGAGGGATGGAAAGCATGGTTGGCAAGACGCAATTGTTGACGAAGTTTTCCCTCCGAATTGCGTGTGGCATGTTAGAGATCCAAGAGGGCCTCCATTGAGGAGTGCACTGAAGAGGTTTTATGGCAAGGCTCCAGCTGTGGTTGAGGTGTGCATGCAAGCAGGTGCACAAGTCCCAGACCGATACAAGCCCATGATGAGGCTTGATATTATAGTTCCTGAAAGCGACGAGGCGAAATTAGTTGCATGATAGGAGCTCTGATGTTAAAGTGTCCATTTTTATGCAGAACAATACCCCAAGGCCCAAGCTTGTATATTTGTTAGATCAATTTTCTTGGCATGACTTGCAAAAGAAAATGCAATTAGAATACTTCATGGATCGTTTGTCTAGGGAAGCATCGGTTTCGTATTAATTTGTATGCATGAATTTAAATGTCTGAATGCCATTTACTTTTGGTCTAACGAAATTCTAGCTATTTTGTTCCGAATAGAAGGAAAAGAAATAAGAAAAGGAATGCATGAAAATTAAAGAAAAATATCTTTCTAGTTCATATTTTGCTATAATGAGTATTTCTCCAAATTAAATTTTCATGCTTTCTATGAGAGAGTATAATGAAGATGCAATAATACTTAGCCTTGTCGAAGGCTTTGAAACTCTTAAAAGACAAATCATGGTGAATTAAGTTCTTAAAGGTCAAGCCAAGATTATTGGTTCTTTCACGGGGAACTTCTAGTGTTTTGGAGACTCAATAATCAAGAGGGTTTGTAGTCTGATGGATTATTAGTGTTCTAATTCAAGGTTTTCCCTTCTTTATTCTTCTTCTAGTGTTTTTCTTTTTCTTTTTTTTTTTATAAAAAAAATGGATGTGGAAGGTGGTGATGCATGGCTCAATCATCTTCAAAATATTGGAATAGATAAGACAATAAACGACAATGTCATGATTTTAAATCCAATTCGGTGTAAAGAACAGGACACAATTTTAATTCATCTCCTTTCTCAAATGCGTTCGAAAAGAAGAAGGAAGAAGAAGCATGATAATCTTTTTTTTCCCTAAGATCACAAGGAGGCACAAATCTTTTTGAACATTGAAATCAAGAATCGAGCCACCTAGGTTCTGCATACAGTTTTAACCTTTAAGGTTTTCAACAGTGATGGTAAGTTGTGGTCAGTGGTCACAAGGCTTTATGATTATTAGGACATCCCACTACAGTTTTTGAGGAACATGTTTGAGAAACAAAGGGAGGGAGGTAGGCCCAGATTATTAGAAGATGCCACAGAGCAACCATTAAATATAATTAACTGCTGAATAGAATCTTTGATTCAAACAAATGGGAAATAACAAAAGACATTGCCGTGCAACTAGCTCATAGTTCAAAGTCTGAATTTGACCGCCCATTTGACTAGGTCAAATGCATGACCAAAATCAAACCATTTTTGTGCTTTGTAGGCTAGGTTAGCAAGGCTGGTGAAGACACCATGAACCTTTCATCTTTTACTTCTTTTCATGGTCAGATCATTTGAAAGCCTCCCCCAATTACATATCAGTCACTAAAGGGAGATCCCCCCCCTCCCCTACTTCTCAATACAGTCGGTGGTTAACTTTAGTGCATGTATCCTTTTCCAGCTTGTGGGAAACTGTTTTGATCTATAATATTGTAAGTAATTTGCTCAAAAGCTTGGCACAACATGGAGCAGACAATCATTTAGTTTTTCTTCAATTATAACAACATAATTAGCCATTGACAGATGGAGTTATCAGCTGACATCATTTGGATGCTTGTCATTTGGAGACTAGTGATTTGAGTCTAGTTGAACCACCCATTTAAGTAGATAGTAAGTACCCTGGGAAAAGAATCTATAAATCTGTCCTGATCAAAGGACATTATCTCTGCAAGAGAATATCCAGTTTTAATTAAGGTAGATTTCTTAATTAGTGGTCAAGTTAAGCATCAATCAATTGTTTCAATGCATTGAACCTCTAATGATTTTATTAATGGAGCTAGATCCAGTCAACATCAAAACCTTTCCTTAATTTGTGATAAACACCCCCTGAATGTTTGACTCAAATGAAGAGAGACGAGTCACTCAATACAGATACCTGACAGGATCGCGGATGGATCCTTAACCTAAAGGGTTTAAGGCTGAGCATTTGACACGAAAAGCGGGAGGGATGCTGCGTCGCCTGTAGCCAGGACATGTTTGAATTTGAAGTACCAAATCCAAATGGTTGGTTCATGTGTTTTCAAATAAAGTTGATCTAACTTATGATATGCCATACTATCATTTGTCATAATAACAAAAGGCCAAAGTTTTGGGACCCTTGCCTTTTGTATTTAGACCTGTCACCTTGAGATTACCGAGGCAACAGGAACCCAAGATCAGGCTTAGAACAATTGCCTTTCTAATTGCGTTCTGTTAGGCGAAGCCTGCAAAACGAACACAGAGTCTCCACACTTGTAATTTATGAAGTATGGTAATTATGTGCATTGATGTTATAAAGAATTCTATGCATGCAAGTTTAGGGCATGCAGTCCAGTTGGTAGCAAGAGGGTGGACAAGACCCGTGTGTGTTTTTGAGTGCCAATTAATGGAATGCAATTGGTGGAAGGAAGGGATTTTTGGCTCCAAGCTAGAAGCTTTTTTTTTTTTTTTTTGTGGGGGGGTGGCGGCAGAAGAAGAAGAAAAGAAGGCAAAGGCAAAGGCAAAGGCAAAAGCCCTTTGGTGGCTTGGTCCCTAGTTAGTCATCATAGAGAGACAGGTTTTTGATTTAGAGGAAACTTGAAATTCAAAAGGCTCCAACGGTCTTTTGCACCTCTTTGCCTTTTGGTTTTTTTTTTCTTGGCTACACTTGTGGAGTGATCATTTACGACATTAATAATGCATGAAGAATCAATGAATGGGGTCTTGGAGAGATTGCTAAAAGCAAGCATAGAAGCCACACTGCATGAATAAAAGCAGCAACAAGATGAGGGCGGGAGGGCGTTTGGGAGAGCAGAGGAAAGGGAGGAGAGTGGATCGGAGGGGACCTTAATTTGCATGTCAGGTAGGAGTGGGTGGCGGGTGGCGGGTGGTCCAATCTCCATGTACTGTAGTGGTTGGTGGCATGTAGGAGATGGATGGGTTGCAGGGGCTGGTAGGGCCCACCTTCTTCTCTTTTCACTTTGCCTGTACACTCACTCGGCAGCAGTCTTCCCTTTGCTGTTCTTGGGGAGACGTTTGGTTTTTTCTCAAAGTCTTTTTTTGAAATCAGTATATTTATTTGAAAATATTAATTTAAAATAAAATAAAATAAAAAGATTTAAAACACTTTACAAACATAAAAACAAAAAAAATTAGAGGCAAACCACCGGTAAATTTATCCATTCAAGCACCAAAATATTCATTACATTTATTTATGTTATATTGCATCTGGCACTCCACTCCACTACTTGTTGCCTTTACCAGTTTTTCTATCTCTTGCTTCAAATTTTAAAATTATCACTTAAAATAATTTATTTCTTAAACATGTCAAATTAATCAAGGAGTGCATCTTTAAGACGTTTAATTAAGAGACGAATTTAATCTCAATGGTTAATCCGAGTTGCCCTTAGTTTTTATTTTTAAATAAATAAATAAAATTACCATAATCTCCCACAAGTATGCGAAGTTACATGGACCTCCCAAAGATTTTGAAAACTTGACATAAATCCTCTCCCACGTTTCAATGTTTTAAAGATCATCCATGTAATGATAATTACTTAAGAAATACAAAGGACATTTTATATACATATATAATTAAATAAAAAAATCTATAAAATATTATCACTAGCTAGTGCATTCACACCACGGTAGATCCATCTGTATTTTCATAATTACAGATGGATTTTCTTTCTTTTTTATCTGTCTAGCAGACGGGGTTTTGAATTGATAAACATGTGTCATCCCTTTCACAATGATTAAAGATTAGGTCATCTCTCTTTCAGGGGAGGTCTAGCAGCAGCAGCACTTGCTGGCTTGCTGCTAGCCAGTCCACCATCTGATTTATACACTCATGAGCTAATAAAAGAAGGGAAGAGCATGTCACCGGCGCTGGGTTTGACAAGGAGGAAAAACAATATGATAAATGAGGATGTAAAGGAAAAGGTAAAGAATGTCTCCTTCTTTCTTTCTTTTCTCTAGAGAGCGGTCAAGGTAAAGAACGTTAGGGGAGGGAGGGAAAACAAATAAAAGAAAAAGGGTCAGTAGATACTTTAAAGCAAAGTGGTGGGGTTAGTATAAAAATGTGGGAGTACTTGGCTTGCCTGGAAGGAAGGAAGGGTGAGAGAGAGAGCTGAAAACAAATATGAGAGAGCGTGTGAAAGAGAGCAACACAAGCTGCTGAAGAAACTGCAGGATTTGGCAGGGCTTGTCTGCCCCTTTTCAGCCTTTGTATGCCACTAAGATTACATTTAGACTAGTTGCCTCCCTTCATATCCATATATTCGTAGTTCATTCCTCTTCTGATCCTTGTCAACTCTCAGTGTGGCATAGCATAGAGCATTTGAAAGAAAGAAAGAAAGAAACATGGGAGTAGGAGCAGCGTCATCCAAGCTGAAAAGGGCTGCTAAGAAAATGGTGGTGGCTGCATGCGCCTCCTTCTCCTCCAGAGAGCCAGCTGCTCCTGCGGATCCCTCTGTTTCCATTTATACCACCTCCATCAATGTAAGTAACTCCTCATTCCCTAATTTTCTCCTGGGAAGAGAAGATTCTCTTCCTAGATAATCCATAAATCATCAATGCGCTCCCCCCCCACCAAACTCCCAAATTTACAAGACTCTTTGTTTTTTCCTTAATTCTCTTTAGGATTTTGGGATGAAATCTTATAATTAAGATCGATATATTACATACAATGATTTATGACGACAAGGGTCCCTTTTAATTTCTCCTCAAAAAGCCATCCTTGTGCAGTTAATTTGCATATATATATATATATATAACAAGATAAATTTAATTAATGGAAGGGGATTGTAATTAATTAAGAAGCCAGCTAACACCTGCGAGTGAAATTTACAGATCTCGGATTCTAATCTAGCAATGTTTCCCACAAGGACAAAGAATAGCTTCTTAGGGGAAGGGGAAGATGATGATGAAGAAGAAGAAGAATCCAACACCATCATTAGCAATACAAAAAACAACAACGTGGCTTCTAAGGTAGGCAAACCATGTTTTTTGTCTTCTCTTTGCTTTTGAGAGTACTTAACTTGATGTCTTAATCTACCTTGCTATGGCCGTTGCTTACATCTACTCTTGGAATCCAAAGTTTGACTGCTCTCGTGGCTAATCTCATCTGTTTATTTGTGCTCTGCTTCATTTCACACTTGCCCACAGCGGCAGACAATTCTCTTCTCTAGGCCGTCCTTTTTTCCTCTTTTTTTTGACACTGTTCACTAGTAATAATACACTTAGTATGATTTTCGAGGGAAATTTATTCTACAAAAAAGCTTGTGATTCTGAATATTTGCACATCCCAACTTCTCATAACAAATGAAGCCCTATTCCACCCACTGTCAGTTAAGGTCCCGTCTCATCTACCTACAGGCAATGTGCATTATCACCACCACATGATCTTACCATTTTTTTCTTCTTTCAATTATTGCACCCTCCACTGTCATACTTAACCTTTTTATGTTTGTAGATGATCCAAATAACTCCCCATCATATCAGTTAAATTAATTCTCATTTCACTCTCTAATAACCACAACTAATCATCCTTCTCATGAAGGCAACAAAAATAAGGGGCGCGCGGAAAAGCCCCCCCGTCATGAGTTTTGGCCAACAGGTTGCTCTCCAAGTCAAATTTTACCTTTCAGGGTATAAGAATCATCATCATATATAGTTCTATAAAAAAAGAAAGGATTAGTACAATTGTAGCTTGTGAATCGAACAATATCCTTGATAACTTGTTCTTTTTATCTACTCTTGAGACTGCACTAACAGCAGACTGAATTTGAGATGTCTAATTCTTTAGTGGTTTTTTTTCTGGGAAATTTTATTTTTTTTCTTTTGAGGAATATGTTTTTATGTCTTCGAGATCAAGATCAAATGTCATTTTTCATAATGTGTCTCTCACTTCAAACTCCTGCCAGGGCATGCTCATGGATTTGTTTTAGCTAACCTGTTAAGTTATTCATGTGATGTGGCAGAACTTGTGCGCAATATGTCTTGATCCCCTAAGTTATAGCACAGGCAACAGCCCGGGGCAGGCCATATTCACAGCGCAGTGCTCTCATGCGTTCCACTTTGCCTGCATCTCATCCAATGTCCGCCATGGTAGTGTCACCTGCCCCATCTGCCGTGCTCATTGGACGCAGCTCCCCCGCAACCTAAATATCCCTTGTTCCCTTTCCTGCAACCACGCCGATCCCATTTTCCAAATCCTAGATGATTCCATTGCAAACTTCCGCGTCCATAGACGTTCTTTCCTACGCTCTGCCCGTTATGATGACGATGACCCCATAGAACCTGATCAGACTCCTAATCATCCCCGTCTAGACTTCTCTCTAGTGCCAATCCCATTGACAATCTTTCATCATCCTCGCACACAACATTACCAGCATCACTACAACTTAACAAGCTCATCATTGCTTTCACACCCACCAGCTTCTTATGCATGCACCTCCTCATCAAATAGGAGAACAACTGCTGCCTATCTCTCAGTAAGGTTGGCAAATCAACGACCAACGGATATGGTTCTGGTTGCAAGCCCCAATGGACCACATCTGAGGCTTCTCAAGCAATCGATGGCATTAGTGGTTTTCTCTCTCCGACCCATTGATCGTTTGGCTATTGTGACTTACTCTTCAGCTGCAGCCCGTGTCTTCCCCCTTAGACGCATGACATCCTATGGTAAGCGAACAGCCTTACAGGTCATTGACCGCCTTTTCTATATGGGGCAAGCAGACCCGATTGAAGGTCTCAAAAAAGGGATAAAAATTCTCGAGGATCGTGCACACAAGAATCCACAGTCTACTATCTTACATCTCTCTGATAGTCCAACGAGATCGTACAATGCTATCAATTTGCAAGTTCCTATTCCCATCCATCGGTTTCACGTGGGATTTGGCTTTGGCACTTCAAATGGGTTCGTCATGCATGAATTTGAAGAGTTCTTGGCCAGACTGCTTGGAGGTGTGATTAGAGATGTCCAATTGAGGATAGGGGATGAAGCCAGGATCATAAGGCTTGGAGAGCTACGGGGCGGCGAAGAAAGGAGAATTGTCTTGGAAGTGGGCGAGTCGGGATATGTTTGTGTAGGATATAGCTACATTGATGGCGGAGTTGAGGAATTCAACAGAGCAGGAGAAACTGCGGTGGCTCTAGGGGATAAAAGGGAAGCAAATGAAGATGACAGGGAAGCTGTAGTAGGGAGGGACTCCAGCAGTATACTTGGTGGAAGGAGTAGTAGTGTTGAGAGTTGGGATTACCATGATCCTTACATGGCTAGAAGATGGGCAAAGCATTTGCATGGCTATAGGATTTGAGCCAAGCAACACCAGAACTTTACAGTAACATGTCAACCATATCAACGGGGGATTTCAGAGATTTTCTGTGAGCCGCCAGATAGTTTGACCAAGTAGCCGTGCTTAGACTGCGGGAAAAAGAAAAAGAAATTGTTCAAACGAGAGTGCTTTAGAAAATTTAAAATCGGAGTCGATCTGTAAAAAAAAAAAAAAAATCATACCTGGTGCTTTGATTCATTCATATCTCCATTGCAATTTTTCACTACTTTAGCTGCTCAGAGATAAATAGAAAGATTTCATATATAAACATCTGCTCTCCCCTCAAGAAGGAAAATAGAGAGTGATGCAAGCAAGAGGCAGAGAGCAAAATATGATGATGAGATTTTACACAAAACACATTTAACAGATGGAGGAGGAGAGGAGAGTCTTCAGCATTAAGAAACCATGCATTCGCCATCGATCGAATCAATTAAAGTCATGATGTGGAGGTTAATAAAATCATCCACTTACTTCCTTCCAATTACAGCTGTCAAAGCCACAATTTCTGAAGACTCGTGTTGCGGCCTCCAAGAGAATAGTAGGCTTTTTTTTTTTGGGTCATGAAATATATAGTGATTTCATTGAGTCAAAATTGAAATAATTTATTTCCGAAAACACCCCGATTTGAAATTACAACTTAATGAGTGAAAAAAGAAAACATTTTGAAGTAAAATTAGAACCTTTGATCTTTCTTGTTCAGAACTTGAGTAAGAAATATCATGTGCATAATTATTATTTTTTTAATTTCGAATCACCATAAATTAATAAGAAAAAGGGTCATGTTATCAAGTTTCATCAATGGAGAATCTCATTTCTATATTATTGTTGAAGAGGATTAAAGCGAATTAGAAAGGGAGATTTCTTTGACCCTAAATATTTTTTTATTTGGGGTATTTTTTCATTTAAAAAAGTCCATTTTGCGACTATTTTTCCTATAGTATTTTTTATTTATTTTATCAAATTTTAAGATTGACATCTAAAAAAAAATGTATTGTACTAATGTGAAGGGTGTGTTTTTAAATTTTTTTAAAATATAACAAATTCATTTGAAAATATATTTTTATTATAAAATAAAAATGAAAACAATTCTAAATAGAAGTTGGCAGTTATCCATAATTATTTTTTAATAAAATGACATGGAGTTAACAATGAGGGTGGTTTGTGCTGCGTCGTAGTAAGGCTGAGTCAATTTTTTTTCTAATATAAAAAAAATTAAGTGATTATAGTGTTTTAAAAAGAGTTTGGGTCATTCATTCAAATGATTTAAATAAAATCAGTTAATTTAATAATATGATTATAAAAAAATCAAACTATAATGAAAAAGACAATGGCAAATGAAAAAAAATAAACGCTTGTCAATATTATAAAAAAGATACTCTCTATATATTCTTAAAAGATCTCAACGATTTTATTTAATAACAAAGAGAGATTTGAATGCGAACGTTAAACCTCGTAAAAATAAAAATAAAATAAATTTAAAGCTTAATTACTAGCAAAGTAAACATTGAAGGACAAATTAAAAAAAAATATCAAATTTAAAACATGAAAAAAAAAAACATGACTCGAGACAATATGTCAAATTCACGGTCCAGTCATAAGACCATGATAAGTGCACACAAAAGAAATTAAATAATATAATGGAGGATAACTCCCAAGCAAACTAAATAATAAAAGATGAAATTAGAAAAAAATCAATTTAAAAAAAACATGAAAAAATTCGAGTCAAACCGGGTTAATTTGACTATCCTGTGACCCGAGATATGAGATCAAGATAACCCCACAGAAAAAAAAAAGGTTAAAAAACCCACAAAACTCAAGGTCCAATAACCTAATATTGAAGGGTGAAGTTAAAAATATCAATTTAATAAAAGAACGTAAAAAAACCCAAAGTTAATGTAACATTTTAGTTACCAAACAACACACCAATCATAATTTATGGAAAAACACAGTAATTGTTTTTTAAAAATAAAATTCATACAAGGGTCCTCCGAAAATTCTACCAAAATTTCAACAAAATCTCCCATATACTGGGAGGTTTCAAGTTATCGACAACAACCTATTACACTTCTTTTGATCATTATTCAATCACGGCCCAGTCTCATTTCCAACAATCAACATCAATGAAATCGTAATCTCTCAATAATACAATAGAAATGAAGTATTGAATGACACTAAATAAGTAAACACACATATATGTAGATTATAAATACATGAAAATAAAATTTAAATTCATACATTCAATTTAAAAGATATTAATACAATTCAAGTCATAACAATTTTTTAAGATACAAATTACATAAGTATTCACCTAAAGCTAGATAACTAAAGGATGAAAAGATCTGAAAATCACTATTGTCGTGAGTGTGACGGACCTGAAACAAATATAACAATGAAATATAAATATTATGGAAAACACTATTAATAAAGGTAATCAAGCAATTTATTCAAGACTAATATTCATTTATATTTCCCTACAATTCCTGCATTGTCCTTTTTAAGATTTATTTCTCATGAATTGACTAATGTTTTTCATTCCATTCTCAATCTCCAACCAATATCACGTATTTATACCGAAGGACAATTCCTCCAAAGAAAGTGTCGATACCAATTTATTGATACCATTAACCATCTTTCACCGGATAGCTAATCATATATTTTTCTTTTTCTTCTTTTCAAAACCTTGGGATGGTAATGCTGATACTAATGAATTTTATTAGTATCATTAGTCTCCCTCATCGGGACCGACTAATTAAATTTATCATGAATGCCGATATTAATACAACCTCTTAATATCATTAACTATTTCTAATTTGAAATAGTTAATCAAGTCCCAACAATACTTTGAAATATCCGCGAAATTGTCAATGTTAAGGACCTTTAATATCATTAGCCTTCATACCAGGAATAACTAATCAAGTTGCATGAAAATGCCAAATATCAATGTAGCTCATCAATATCATTAACTATTCCTAACCTGGAATAGTTAATCAAGTTCAATATTCTCCATGTTTCGGGATAATCATACCAACGTTAGTAAACCTTACTACATCATTAGCCTCATGTTCTCGGAACTGACTAATCGAATCCAGGGAAATGTTGATATCAATGGAACCCATTGGTATCATTAATTATTCCCCACCAGAATAGTTAATCAAGTATGTTTTCATTTTTCATTCATTTCATTAGATGCTTTCCTTTTGACAACATTTATATATAAAATCCAGAAATTAAACAAGATTTCATAATTATGTACATTTAAGAAAGATATGGGTGTAGAATACCTACTTGCTGCAGAAACTCGGTGCGCACTCCTTTGTTGTTGTGCCCCTCTTGCGGTCCCTCTTGAATCCACATGTATACCATATAATTTCTTACTTCGTTACATTTTTCATAACAACAACAACAACAATAATAATAACGACAATGTTGACTTCTTTTTAACAATTGTTTCATTTATATTTACGTTTCTCATTATATCCCTTTAGATCATTGTTCTTTATTAAATTATAACTATCATCACCAATTCGGTTTTGAATACGACTTATTTCCTTTGAACCCTATGACATGACACCACACATTTCTTGAGTGAAAGAAGTCTGATTCTGCCCCTAACGGAACTAAGTTTTTCCATTTTATTGATTGGTCGAATATGCCAACAGAGGTGACAACTCAACCTCTCCTTAGGTATTTACCTATATCTGGAGTTATAGAGTTTCAAATTAAGCGAGGTAGGATTTATTGGAAGCTAACATCCCTAGCTATAACTTCTATGAAGAACCCTTCCTCGAATTTTATCATTTTTAGGCCCGAATCCTTATCCCCATTTTCTCATTTTCTCTCAGGACACCCATTCCTATGTTTTTCCTACACTTCGCGACTCCTCCTAAGCTGAACCATAAGCTATACCCGTGGTTAATAATTTTGTTTCCACCTCACATAACACACACATTCGACTCACAGTTTTCTATTATCAAGTTTTCATGCTTTCCTATTAGTAAGCTTCCTATTGCAACTAATTCATACATCATTAACATATAACATGCTAAAACTATTCGTCCCTCCCCTCAATCTATTCTTGATCGAACTTGGTCTAAGGGGACTAAGGGTCCCCCTTTTCCTTTCTATGCAATGATTTGTCTCATTTACTAATTGTTCACATCATAACGCATATCATAAGGTTTATCAAGTACAAATTCAGAATTTCTTTTCCTCTCATTCAACCCTCACATGGCCAACCACTCATGTCCCTTGGTCATTAGTTTTTCTTTGGTAATTTTGCATGATTTTCATGTTTTAAAAAATTTATAGTAGTTTAATTAACTTCATCCTAATAAATTCTGCAATTCTTTAAATTTTCACTCAAGAACCCTAATTTATAAAATATGAAATTGATGTACAAGTTCTGATCAAATTTCAAATTGGTTTTCACAATTAGGTTTAGGGTCTTTACCCTGAGAAAAATTTGAATTTCAACTTACATTTGGTTGAAGATTTTTAGCTTCTCTTTCCTTGCATGTAGCCAACCCTCTTCTCCTCTTTTCCTCACAATTTCTTCACTTGTTTCCTTGTTAATTCTTTTGTCAATGAGTGTTCTCTCTATTTAGTAGTTTAAAGTTTCTATAATCTTAAAATTTTTGATGTTTTTTCCTCAATTTTTGTGGAGAAAAATTTAAATTCTCCCCTCTTCTCTTTCTTACCTTATGCAATCGATCATATGGAAAGAATGAGGTATTTATAGTTTTATTTTCTTTTAATTATACTTTGACCAATTCTTTCCTCTCTTTTACAATTTGGTCATAACTCTTTTTTTCCCTTTTTTTATTATAAAAAAAACCATTAGCAATTTAATTTATTTGAATTTGTACATTAATTATCTCATTTCTCTTTTTCCATCTATATTATTTTTAATTTATGTAAAAATTTATTTTCAATGTTTATAAGTAAATTTGGGTCATACATATATGACAAACCCAAATAAACTTGGGTTATGTATAAATTTGATTCTGATATGGTTGTTATTATAAAATTTATTCAGGTTAGTCTTAACAATACTATTAAAATATTTTTTATATTTTTAAAAAAATTAATATTAACCCATTACAAATCACGGTACAATTAACTAGTTGTTTTATATATATGAACAAGCAGTTGTGGTTATTAGTAGATGACAGGACAAGACAGTATTATAAAGGAATGGTTGTGTCTGTGGAGGTTGGGGAACTGGGTTTCGGGACTCTTACTGCAATTTAACAACTACTCTGTGCCCTAGATTAGAAACCAAAAAGAGCGAGAGAGAGAGAGATAATTATGTTGGAGAGCAGGGGGGTTGGAATCGGAGGGATGATTATGGAAGAAATGCATCAAAATCAATCAGGAATTGGAATTGGATTAGGAATGCAAGGAGGAGCCCAAGTTGTGTTGACTTCCGATCCCAAGCCTCGCCTCCGTTGGACTGCCGATCTTCACCAACGCTTCGTTGACGCTGTCTCTCAGCTCGGCGGTCCCAATAGTCTGTCTTCTTCTTCCTTTTCTTCTCATTTCTTCTCTCCTTTCGCTTAACTATTCATTTCTATTTCTACCAAACCTAACCTGGATGCCATCTGTTCGATAAAGGAATATTGCTTCTTTTACAATTCTTGATGATTTTTTTGTTTTGTTTTAGGGCTTAGGGTTTATTTAGACCTCTTATTATTATTATTATTATTAGTTGTAGTAGAACTAGTTGATTTGTGTCGGATAATGATTCCCCAGGCCCCAACAATACCATTCTCTTTTGTATTAGCACTCATCTAGAAAAAATTAGAGAGAAAAGGTGCTTGCTTTTTGAAAACATGGACTAAATCCTCCATCTTTATTTGCTACTGTACTAAACTTGATTAGTAATTCTTTATTTATATGTAGATTGTAGAAACCTCCCATGGATCATCTCATCCTGTTAATTTTAGTATTATTAATAACAACAACATGCACTCCAATGGTTTGCAGAAGCCACCCCAAAGGCTATCTTGCGTACAATGAATGTCAAGGGATTGACCCTCTTTCATTTAAAGAGCCACCTTCAGGTTTTCATTCCCATTCCCTTTTGGTCAAAATTGATCTTTTATGGACCTGATTTTGATGCTCTAGTATAACGTTTCTTTCTGTGAAATCTGCAGAAATATAGACTGGGTAAGCAATCGGGGAAGGATATGAGCGACACATTCAAAGATGGTAGGTCCAGTTATGATTTGCTGAATTTTCCTGTTATCTATCAATTTAACTGAAATTATATTTTTGCACGGATTTTTTTTTTCTTAATAATAATGTTGATGCTGTCTCTCTCTCCCTCTCACATTTTCTCTATAATGCATATCTGCTGAGGGAAGAAATTTTCTATCATGATCTCCCTGATGTCCATCTTAAAGCATAAACTAACTTCTCCCCTTTTGCCTATGGAAGGATTATCTGGCTCGTATCTCTTAGAAAACCCTTGTACTGGCAACTCTTCTCTGAATATGACAGCTTCTGATGTGAATGAGTAAGAATTTCTTCTTTACTAAAAGTTAGTGATGGGCAGTAAATTCTTGAGTTTCCTGAATTATCTTAAGAGAATGTTTGTTTTTAGAGGTTATGAAGTCAAAGAGGCATTACGCGCACAAATGGAAGTGCAAAGCAAATTGCATCTACAAGTGGAGGTAAAGTTTCTTCCCCCTGTATGAGAAATTAGCCTTGTGTTTCTGTTATCATACTTTTTTTTTTATGGAAATAGATGTTGGTAGTGAGTGTTTGGAAGTGGGTTTTTGTTCGCCGAGCTTGAAATATAATTGATAATAATCAAGAACTCTTCTATCTTTATTTAGCTCGTGACAAGTTTCATTCAGTTTCACCATATGCACAAAATGGTAACTAATTGGCAGTTGATAAAGAATTTTTTCATTATCATTCTATTAGGAACTATTTCAAGTGGACTTTACATCTGGCTCTACACCTCTTTTACTGAGGGGCTCTATGCACCAGCTGGCTGATCTTCATATGTTATTATGCAGGCTGAGAAGCACTTGCATATTCGCCTGGATGCAGAACGAAGATATCTGGCCATGCTCGAGAGAGCTTGTAAGATGCTTGCCGATCAATTTATTGGTGCTGCAGTTATTGATACAGATAGCCAGAAGGGGTTGGGAACCAGGACAACTAGAATTGCCTCTCTTGATCCACTTGGCTTTTACTCCTTACAAACCTCTGAGGTGGCTGAAGTGCATGGTCCAGAGGATGTACTGCCCGGTCTTCATCACCAAGGGGCTGATTGTTCTACCGAAAGCTGCCTGACTTCTAACGAGAGTCCTGGAGGTTTGAATTTGGAAGGATCTCCAGCTGGAGGGAAGAAAGGGATGCTGAGCTTGGAGTCAGCAACATCTTTGATCTGGGGTGAAACAAGAATGGGAAATGCAGAAGTTAATGCGACCCAAGTCAATTCCTATGGCGCCTCTCTGTATGGAATATGGAATTGAAAAGCCCGGGATCATCATCTTATGTGATTAAGTAAGATTCTCCTGTTCGACCAAGCGAATGAATGCAGATCCGGTCATGTGGACAAGTCGACAGGCAGAAATATGTGGTGGAGATGGCTTGTTTCGTAAGTGTAAATTCAAATTGTGAATCACTAACAGGATTATGCGATTTCTTGCCAATCACTCTCACACTTTTGCTGATTAAATTGCCTACTAGTTACGTTAAACTAGTATTGTCACTATATATAATTCATCATCTTCTCATAAAAATACAGTCTCCTCACTTGAAAGAAAGAAAGAAAAAAACTGTTCCGATGACTTAATTTGATATAAACGATGCGTGGAAAGGGAATGAGGTGGTGTTAATGAAAGCAGCTATCTTTTGCCGTGATAGATGATGAGCTATTCAGGGAAAAGATGACTTGGTTACAAGAATGCGATTAATACAAGCCATGGAAGATCAAAGATCTTGTCTTCAGATGGATGGATGGTTACCTGGTGGGTCATACGAGTAGCTTAATTAGAAAGAGGAGTAATGAATAGAGTATTAAAAGAGATTGGATATGGGAATGTTTGGGAAAGTGGGGAGAAGAAGAGGAAGAAGAAGAGCCAAACACATAACAATCATCGATGAAAGGAATAAAGAAAAGGGACAGAGAATTTGACGGAATATCCATTCCCTCATTTTTAAAGGGGAGAGAAAAACGGAATATGACAAATGAAGATTCCGTGAGAAGGCCGTTTGTCCTCACTCGCATTTCTAATCCTATTCTTCGCTGTCATGTATTGTATTTATCAAACATGATGGATACCAGTTAATAACAACTTTGCCCCACCCCCCCCAAAAAAAAAAAAAAAAAAAAACTAGTGTCCGCGGCCCGCTATAACGCAGTCCCATAATAAATAAACATTACCCTCCATTTTTCGGTTTATTTATTCATTTATTCTGGTGGTGGGAGTAAAACAGTGCGTTTTGTGTGCTTTATAGGGTCGGTCCGTCCGCCGGTTCGTGTGGATTTGTCATCTATATATTAATTTACTATTATGGACAAACGATTCTGGATGATGGGGTTTGAAGGTTCAAATTCACTCGAGGGTTCTCAAACACAACTTATTTATTTTTCTTAAAAAAAAAAACAAAAAAAGGAAGAGGAAGAAGAGAAGAAGAAGAAGAAGGGAAAGGCTAGGAGAAGAAAGAAAGTAAAAGAAAAGAAAACAATCGTGTGACTGTGTGGTGGTCATTTGGGTCAAGCATTTCCAACTCCTCCCCCCCTCTCTCTCTCTCTCTCTCACATTCAAAAAAAAAAAAAAAACCTCTTCCCAATCCGTCTCTTTCTTTATCCATCTATCAAGCAGCGTTGTTAATTAACACAGCGCGAAAGAGAGATTAGATATTAGTATTATTATCACTCATAGATTCTACAATCAATCGATCAACCATCAATATTAGGATTAGGGAAAGCAGCAGCAGGAGCTCCTCCTCCTCCTCCTCCTCAATCCCAGCAAGATCAGCAGCAACGGCATATGGGATGGACTAACAGAGTCCAGCAATAGAGATATGGATCTGGGTAGGTCCCTCTCTCCCTGCCTTCTCATCCTTCTTTTCCTTGTATATTCCAGTTCCCAATCTCTCCTTCTTGACTCTTTATTCCTTAAAATTGCCTCACGTACATCTCGGTCTTCTCCTCATCTCTCTCGATTGCTTATTATATACTTACTCTCTCTCTGTAATAAAAGAAACAAACCCTAATCACTACAAATTCCTAATTTGTTTCTGCTTCTAATATTCCTCCTCCAGGCTCCACTTCAGTTTCGGAGACATTGTTATTTTAGATTTCTTACATCAATTGTTTGTTTGTTTGTTTGTTAGTTGCTTAATCGCTAATTGCTATGTTATTTATTGTCATTTACAAATACAGGCACACACTCTTACTGATTTACTGTATATCATGATATGACACCGACTGCATCGGCTTATCTTTCAATTAATTAGGTTACCTTGCTTCTTCACTGTTCCCTTGATTATTTTCTTTGTTACAAGTTTTGTTGATTTTTTTTTTTTTAAAAAAAAAACTCAATACTAGCAGCAGCAGTAAATGTCTCCTATGATATGATTATCCCTTAACGACCGTCTTTTATTTTATGACTAACAAACAGACAATCCAAAACACCTGCTTCTGTTAGGCTACCACAACAACATCTTAGTCATGTCTTTTATTTTGGTTGCTTCTCGTGTTTTAACTTCCAACCTTCAAATCCATTAGCTGCAATTTTGCTCCACATCACCTTACTCGCCCAAGGAAAGAACATTGTAGGAGATGCAAGCGGAGATATTATTGGGGATCAGTTGTACTCCCAATTACTCACTTTCTATTTAACTTAGTTTTCAACAACCTGAATTACCAAATAAAAGTTCAACTCTTTCTTGAGTGATTTAGCATCTTTAAGGTTTAGGGTGTGGAATATAGATATTATAAATAAATTAATGCTGCACATGCTTATATCCAAGCACCATTGATATGCCAAGTGGTTAAACTAGTGATTTTCTGGACTATCGCCAGGACCTTAGTACTTCTTGTGGCCAGCTCTGTTTCTAAATTCCCTATTCATTTAAAAGTAGCGTAAGGGAGTAAAGTTTTGCCAAATATCAGGGTTTTGGTTTTCACTTCATGGCGGAGATTTAATGGAAGGAAAAGATCTCTGAGCCTTAGGATATGGTCCCTTGTTAAAAATTAGCATGCTGGATTCGTATAATAATCTTTTTTTTGGTTGTTATAAAAGTTCATGATTTTGGTTAATAATAAGAATGCACCCTCCATGCAACCATGTTTTCCTCCATCGCATTCCTGTTTATAAAACTTCAACCATGCTTCCTCTGCTTCACTCTAGATGGATATTTTATCTTCTTAAGTGTCATTGTTTTTCCAAATGCAAGCTATACTCAAATAGAAAGATGACACTACTTTTCTCATTCCTTTGTCTTACCTACTGGGTTTTGTGGTTATAGATGAATGACATAAGTATCAGCTGGAGAGTGTTCCTAGTTCAAGTTTCCTACATAAAAACTCATTAGTTAATGATCAACATTTAGATTGTGAAGCTATGACAATGGATCCCATCAATGGAGGGAACAGTCTCAACAACAATCCTAATCTTGCCTCAAAGCAACGATTGCGTTGGACTCATGAGCTTCACGAACGCTTTGTTGATGCTGTGGCTCAGCTTGGTGGGCCAGATCGTAAGTCTCATCAACATCCACCTGGCTGGTCTTTTATTTCTAACTGTGATTTTTTTTTTTTGTTATTTTTTAAACTCCATTTATCTAATTTTTAAAATATATTCTTTATAAAGCATCAAAAGAGCTTAAATCAGTGAAGTTTTTTTTTCTCCATGCAACTCTTAGGCGTCTCATGCATGTAATTGACAGGTTGGTTGTTTGAAGTTTTTACTTGTCATTGGATAGTTTGTTAAGCATTTTGTCATCTTTTGCCATTTTGACTGATGGAAGGGGGCAAATAAAAAGAGAGGTACTTGCCAGATAAAAGAAAAAGTTCCCTCTTCTAGAAAGAGATGCAGTTTTAGTGTTGCAATGCTTTTGGATAACCAAAGCTACTCACAGATTTTGCATACAGTTGATCATATATTGTAAAATAAAATAAAAATAAGGCCCCTATTTGTGTACATTAGCTCATGAACAAAATGGATACTCAATCACTTGTCATAGTGCTCTCATTTGATTAAAATTCCGTCTGAAGTAGGAAATTTGGGTATTTAATTGTGTGAGAACCCAACTGAGACTTATAACTCAATATAACTGCATGGAAATGCAGATCAGATGTTCAAAACATTTCATAAATTTATTTAACAAATAAGGTGTTGAATAATTACTTTTTTTGTTTTTGAATTCTTTTACCTCTCTCCAGGGGCTACACCTAAAGGTGTTCTCAGAGTCATGGGTGTGCAAGGCTTAACAATTTACCATGTTAAAAGCCATTTACAGGCATATAAACTCCATTCTCATCCTATTCGAAACTTCAAATTCCCTTTTCTTTGATTATTTTGTTTAATATCATTTAATGACTATGATCTCCTGATGTGTCCAGAAATATCGACTTGCAAAATACCTTCCCGACTCCTCATCCGATGGTAAGCCCATCTGATCTTTGCTGTTTATGTGCTTAGTTGTTCATGCACACCACACTAGTTGTGCATTGTTTAACATATCCTTGTGTAAAAAATATTGTTTCTGATTCAAATGACAATGGTAATGCAAGGGAAAAAAGTGGACAAGAAGGAAACAGGGGATGTGCTTTCCAATTCGGATGGTTCTTCGTAAGTGGAACTCTCTCATCTCTTCTCTGCTTTCTTTTTGTTATTCAAAATCATTTTATTCAAAGAATCATGTGTTGTGGATATCTTTTAGACACTCTAGACTGAAGAATTTGGTTTTGCTCCATATCATATAAAACACTTGGACACCTTGGCCTCAAAGGCAAGACTCACAAGTAGTATATTTCGTAATTTGTTTTGAATCATTTAGAAAATGGGCTTGAGCTATTTGGGGATTCTTGTTTGCAGTGGAATGCAAATTACAGAAGCACTCAAGCTGCAGATGGAGGTGCAAAAGCGTCTACATGAGCAATTGGAGGCATGTTTTCCTTGCTACTAGGCATCCAATTAGTTCATTTATTATCATTTTTCCTCTCTCTCATCAGTATGATCTTTTATCACCAACTTAGGCTTTTATACTCCTGCTTGAATGAGGAAAAAGAAATAACCGAAGTCAGTTGATGTTTTTGGAACATGGAAATCATAGCAAGATACCAATTCTTACCATCTTGTTTATTTAACTATGAAACTTCAATATTTTGCTGCACCTACGTGTGTGGAAACTTTTCTATGCACATTAGTCCCTGGTTCTTATGTAAGGTCAAGCTTCACTGTGTAATCAAAGGTTTATGCCCAACCCTATTCTTACCAGCATGCAATTTCTGTTTGTTTTGAACATAACAGGTGCAGAGACAGCTACAATTACGCATAGAAGCCCAAGGGAAGTATTTGAAGAAGATAATTGAAGAGCAACAACGATTGAGCGGAGTTCTTGAAGATGTGCCTGGTTCAGGGGTCTCTGCCCCAGTATCAGGTGACAACTGCCCAGTATCTGACAACAAAACAGACCCAGCAACCCCTGCCCCAACTTCTGAATCACCCCTCCAAGACAAGGTTGCCAAGGAATGTGCCCCAACAAAGAGCCTTTCAATTGATGAATCATTCTCCTCTCAGCACGAGCCATTAACACCAGATTCACGTTGCAATACTGGTTCCCCAGCAGAGAGCCCTAGAGGTGAGAGGTCACTGAAGAAGCAAATGGTAAGCATGGGTGTAGCATTTGGTAAACCAGAGATGGTTCTTACACACCAGATATTGGAGTCGAGCTTAAATTCCTATCCACAACCGCACTCTGCCTTCTTGACCAGAGAGCAATTCGATCCTTCATCTGGGTTATCAATGGGAAACGAAGATCAATCGGAGGTCTTAGGCAGTGACCTTTAGTTTTACTGGCTGCATGATGTGTACCCTTGTTGAATCTTTTCACTTTGCCTTGTCTGTAATTTTAAACGTATTTTTAATCCGGTCAAACAAATTGATGGTAGATGTTTGGAGATGATTAGGTTCAGCTAAACGAAAAGCAATATAAATGAGGGTGAATTTGGTTAAGTAACTGCAATAGCCTTCCTAACGATTGCAATCATGAAGCGGTCCCTGAGCCATGAAATTTCGTTCATATGTGACTACGCTCCGAAGCAAATGGTCACAAGCCAGCTCTACTTCAGCTTCTACGATGAATGACAGACTCCTGTTTATCCAAATTCACCTTTTTGATCCTCAACATTAAACAACTTTCCACGCCATCAAGATTGTTAAGATAAAATAGAGGACCAGATCGCGCCAAGATATCAGAGGAGAAAACCAATGCCTACTAACTAAAAAAGTGGGGCGGATGAAAAGCATAACAATTCAAACTTGGAGGTGGATTATGAACATGTTTCTATGGTACAGAAGCTGTCATGAAGAACAATGCCTTTGGTGGTTTCCCCTCCTTAGAATGCAATGTCGTAGACGTTTGCTGAAAGCCTCAAGCTTTTCAAATTTGTCACCCTTGAGCTTCTTCGGCACTGTGAGAGCTTTCTTCTTCTTCTTCTTCTCCTTCTTCTCCTCCTCCTTTGCTGGGTCTGGAGATTTTTGTTGTATGCTTCTTAGAGGTGTTGCAAATGCCTTTAGAGTCATCTAAATACAAAAAGAAAATGTCAAGGATGCCTTCCTTAGCGCTATATTATGGAGATTAACAAATTATGTAGCTGGCATTAAATGCATCAATCTTACTGTGGTTCTCAGTTCTTTTAACAGATACATAACAAATATCCATCTTTCCCCCCCCCCAGTAGGGAGGGGTGGTGTTTGAGTGAGTACAAGGTGCCCAAGCTTTTGTTCAACAAATGGAAACCTTTGAACTACACTAGGCCAGATCAACTGAAATGACAGCCATTCTTCATTTTTTTTTTCATAATAAAATTACTCAGCATATACAAACAAGGAAAAGAGGTGACACGGGAGGGCGCAAGTTGGTGTTGAAATGAACCAATGGTAAGACCCAGGGAAAAACATGAAAGAGAAAGAGACGCGACCTCATGGCTATTGTCCACAGCTCTGCATTCAGAAGGATATTCTTCATCACTGCCTCCCAGGGAGGAGCATCTTCCCCAACTCTCTCTATTAGAGCTTGTATATGAGCAACAGTCCTCACTCTGGCCATTTGGCTTTCCCTGTAGAATCATATATCCCACATCCAGTCAAAGATCAGTTAAAAATCTCAAAAAACAACAGTAGTTCTCCAGCAAGGGTTTCTGTTAAAACTACAACCCAGTTTTTAGTGTTCAAGTTTCTGTTGAATGAGATCACCTGCAAATTTGATGGCTCATCGCTGCAAGGCCCAGCATTTTCGTTAGCCACAGAATCCTGAATCATCGACAAAATAACATACATTTAACACGAAATAAATAATAAGGAAAAGATTAATTATGCACAAAAGAGAAGGTAGATACCACTATATTAGCAAACGGTGCAATTTCATAGAGAAGTTCGCTCACAGGTTTCTTGGTTGGAATGCTAAGAGGAACAGAAGAAGAACTTGCAACATCGGTACAGGCTGAACGTAGGCCTGTGATTATCTCATATAAGAGGCTCTAAGAAGAAAAAAAAAAAGGGGGGGGGGGGCAAATAATGTTAGTTTATATAAATATCTCAAAGATAAAAGAGAAAAAATGAAAAAAAAGGCTATGAGTTATCATTCATCATGCTGGTGTAAAGGAGCACTATCATTTTTCCAATCCTTTTGGGCAGTAGATGCATTGCCAACTCTCAAGTAGTTGTCATGGGTAGTTTTAAAGTAATGATATAACAGTACAAACACAATTGAGTTTTCATTTTCACGCAAAGCACTTATGTTGACTAAACAGTTGTAAGACATGATTGACTAGTTATGGTCATGATGTGTCTTGAAATTTGCAAGAGATCTCACAAAATGAATAAATACCAACAGATTTTACATATATATCGGATAACAAAAAACCATAGATAATTATTAAAATAAAATTGATAGAATTAACAGGTATAATGCACAGCCACCCGATGGATGCGACACCCAGCTTGCTAAATTTCAAGCTCCCATAATGGCCTCTCGGTAGCAAGCTAGTGTAATGGAGCAAAAGTCGAGATGCTTAATTAGACAGAGATTCTAAGAAGCACAGATATGTTAAAGAAATTGGCGCAGACAACAGAAAAAGAAAGAGATAGCAAAGGTCTTAGGCTTGCTAACTACCAAAATCACCAACTGGGCTGTAGTTCATGTTTAAATTGTTCACAATAGCTAGATATGGAGATCACCTCATCCATGCCAGCACTGACTTTCAAATCACCCAAATCGTAATATCTCTCAAGCTTATTTGAAGAAGCTGAAGTTTGAGGAGGGTGAAGGATGTTGAAAAAGAAAATGGAAACCGAATCATAATAAAACTGTGGTCGAGAAGAGTTGTGGTCCCCATCAAATTTTATAATGTTTTTATCCCCCTGCAAAAGATGGAAACTTAGTTAATTTGTCGAAGATGAGTCAATATGGTTTGCGAAGAATGACAACTTTAGAATGATAATTACTGCATAGGAGTTAAAGATGAGGTCAGCATGGTGGGGTTGAATGAATTTGTCCTCGCTAGCATGCCCAAATAGAGCAGGAATGAATGTTTTGGGTGCTGCCTGTGAGAATCAAAAGGCATTAATATCTTTTCATCATTTAAGAAACAAAGCATTCAGCATATTAATAAAAATGGGTGTATTGAGTTCATAACATAGAAATAAACAAAAATAACACAATGGAAAAAAGCCATGTACAATCTAAAAAAATTAGGCTTTTTTTCTGGTGGGGATACTATAAGAGCCATAGCAGGGTGGTATGAACACAACATTTAACAATCTAAGAAACAGAGACATACCTTTAGGCAGTTAAGATCCATAATATCAAATTTTGCCTTCTTCTGAATCACTCGTCGCATGTACTGTACAGCCATCTTAACCTGATTGCAACAGAAAGTGTAAAAAGTTGCAATTGTATAAGCCGGGCATAAAGGGAGAAAAATTATGTTTTGAAACTCCAACTAACTTCATATTTCTTGATTGGCTATGTGTGATCAACAAAGATGAAATTAACAACATCCAAACCCCAAAAAATTCCTACAACCACACTGGAGAAATCCTCAAAGACACAGATACAAATACTTCAATGGGTAAGGAAAATAACAGTAAAAAACTCCAAGGCCTGGGAACCTAGTCAGTTACATGGTTGCATGCAGTATGCAGACAATTTTTTAATTTCAAGATTGGTCAGTGAAGATGCTACATACAGTTATCCAATTCAAAAGGAAATGCAAATTACAATACTAACACCAATAAATTGCAAAAGTAACAGAAAGAACAATTGACAAAACCAAACAAAACAATATATAAAAAGTATTGGTGTGCTAAGAGTGGCTAGAGCTTCCAACAGTAAGGGGCAAAACAAAAGATAGAGAGACAGATTCATACTGTAAATTTTGGAAGCCTGATTTTGTACACATCAACAAGTTCCATCATTAGATCAAATAAATTTGCAAAGGCACTATCCAGAACCATCCCAGCTATAGATGGATCTTCTGCTCCATAAAGAAGGCTGAATAATATCACAGAAAAACCACGTATCAGCTGTGTTAGGAGTCCTTAAAAAGGTATTTAGCATCTCAGTCTTGTCCTCTCTCTTTTCTTTAATTTTTTTTTTTTAATCTGACACTCTCAAGACATCAAGAAGGTGATCCAGTAAACATAAAAATAAAACAGTACCTAGTGACTGCACCCATGGATCGTCCCCAGAGGCCTATACGTGATATTTGTTTGTTGCTTCTTAGATACGAGACCACTACTTTGAGGTCATCTCTCTGTCACAGGGGCAAAGGAGCATGCAAAAAATGAAGGAGGCCAAGTTACATATGAACATAATAAAGCAGGGACGTACCTCATGCCAACCAAGGCTCACATGATCACCATCAGATAAGCCAGAACCCGAAAAATCAAGAGCAAAAACAGTGATATTTGATGGAAGAAGAATTACAGCAGCCTCATTTGCATCTGCTCTACATCCACTGCATTGTTGTGCAAGTTGGTAATTGAGTAAGTTTTCCACCCTTGAACACTATCTAACAGCTACTAATTCAGGGAAAGGATGAGGAAACACAATTCACTGTTATATACACACACAGTACATTTCACTGCAGATATAGATATTATAACTTAGCCCATGCTGACTTTGTTGTTGTGTCAAATTGAGCACATTAATCCCAAAACAGGATAAAGGAGAAGACTTTTAGTATAATGACAGCAAGTGCAAAACCACTTTAATCATATGGATGCAAATGATGTCACAGAAACCTAGTGGTGCATTGCATCAGAGTCCAGAAGTAGTGAAAAGTAGGCTAAGGTGCTGTATGGTCCCAGAAAATGAGAAGCCACATTAATGCCTGATTATGAGCCATAGAAAGCAGTTCCCCATTGTTTAGTGGAGAGGTGCGGGTAATGAAGTTAGCTGGAGAGAGTGGGATTAGTTTCAGGACATGAAATTCCAGGTCTTCAATGAGGAAGTGAATAAAGTCAGTGGATTTGATTGTGGGGAAGAGAGCCAACATGGCCTTATTGTAAAACCAGACTTTCAAGTTAAAAGTATGTTACTATAGAACTGAGTAGCAATAATGATACGATACAGGCAAGGTTAAATTTGGATTTTGACATAAAATGTGCAACTATCCAGTCTTACGACAACAATCATAATTCTCAATCCGACCGTTGGATTGAACTGAAATTTTACGTGGAGTCTCCTGACATGTTGTCCTACCTTGGGTTAAAATTTCAGATCAATCGGAGTTGGGGAAGGCACCACAATACTAGTCAACAAAGGTTGTACGAATTTTGTAATTTATTTTCTTTTGACTTCTGGACTTCCTATTTGGCTAGGATTTTTTTCCTAAAAGGATGTGAAAGCCTGTTTTGGGAATTCGACCATAAAAAGAATATAAAGAAACAAAGGAGAAGATTAATGCAGCCTACCTTAACAGTTTGGTACTAAGGCTTACTTAAGTTGAGTGGCCAGACTACATAGAAGCAAAATTACATGGAACAGTCAGAATGATTTTTGCCTACCTGTTTCCATGACAGTATATAACGCAAGGAAGGTGAGTATCTTCAGGTAAAGGCGAAGGCAAGTAATGACTGCATCGCAAGGTATGACCCCTTGCATTGGTAAGCTGAAAGCAAGCAAAACACAAAGCCATCAGGCTTAGAAAATAGAATCATCATTGAGGAAAAGCAAGGCATAAAAGGCAGTAACTAGGAAAGATAGGAGTGAAAATTAGTGTGAACTGATCATGCCCATGCTTGCCTCCAAGTCTTGTCTCTTGTATGCTCTACCAGCAAGAGTGAAATCCTTCTCCCATAAATACTGATCTGGGTTGTAATCCGCCCTGTACAAGAATATATGGAGATGAGCCAAATATTCAAAAAGAAGCATATCTTGATTAAAGAAAAAGGCAAACAGAAATAGCTGTGAAAATGAGAGTACCTGGGAGGGCGAATTACAAAATTGATGAACTGATCAATCATATCATAGAACTAAACTTGGTTTCCAATTGGGCATATCCAAAAGTATATCCTTCCCTCCAAAAAAATGGAACAAACTTGAGGCAAAACCAGTGAGTGAGCGATGAAGAGAAGCTCAAGTCAACCACCCATTTACTTGTCTAATTCACCTCATACCAGTTTTCAGGGTTTTCCTTTTTTTTTTTTTTTTTTAATTTAGAGTAAGAGAATGTGACCACGTCTGTGACTGCCTGAAAGCAAAAGGAAAAGGAAAGGAAAAATTTATCAGGGGATCTCAAGAGGAAGGAAAATTAGAATCTCAATTCCTCAACTAGCTAAGCCAATCTATCATGCTTGCAAAGGAGAATGAAAAAAAATAATCAGATCTTAGAACATTAAAGACCTCAAACAACAAACAGCCATTTGTGAATTATTCTAAAAAAAGAAACTTGACCGAGTAAAAGTTGAAACAAAATGAAATCTTTATGAAAATGGTTTCCTTAAGACCTCAGAGAGAGAGAGAGAGAGAGAGAGAGAGAGCAAGTTGTCGTCTTTAATGACAAAAATGTAGACTAATGAAAGCCAAAGAAGAAGAGGAGGAGGAGGAGGAAGTTTTTTGACCTCGTTGCTTGCTGTAAGGGTTGTGGTTGGGTCGTTGCCGGAAACTGGGGGTGGAAGAGTGTAAGAGAGAGGAGAGGACAGAAAGGCACAGCTTACCAAATCACTTTCTTCTCTTTTTGTTTGATTGGATGTTTCTTCTTCCTCTTCTTCCCCTTTTTTTTTTTTTTTAACTTTTATTTTATACACCATAAGTACCTGTGTTATATTCATCCATTTGCATTATTCAAGGAATAATAATGATAATAAATAAATAATAAAAGAGATAGAGAGTGAGGGAAAGAGTCCAAATCTTTATTACATTTACTAGGATTTTTACTTGCATCCACCCATGTATGTATCAATGGGTGTCTGCGTGTGTCTCCGTCCTGCCCTTTTTACCTTTAACAAGGCTCTTCCTCCTAGGAGATGAGCGTGTTCTTATGTAGTGCTTAGATTTGATTTCTACTTGTACAGCTAACTGAATCACGAGCACCCCTACTGTCCATTCACATGACCTTCCTTCCACTTTTTTTTTTTCCCAATCCGATGTATCAACACTGCAGTATGTGTGTTGTTGTTGTTTAAATAAAGAAATATAATAAAGAAAACAACAAATTCCCGAGCTTTTGAACAAGAAATCTATACATCTCAACATGGATTGGGAAAAAAATAAAAAAAAAGTCTAGCACGTAAGGGGCAATAATGGGATTGAATTGAAAAGGGAATTCCCCATCTATACAGAACCAGCCTCGTTGCCCTTCACAAGTAATCCAAATTCCAAGCTAAGATAAAACCTATAGTATAGGTTTTATGATCAATTGGTCCTCTCCAGTCAAAACTTAAACCAGCCCAGTGACTCCAATGTTACGTTTCATCAAATAGTTGTCATGTTTTTCCTACTTCCTAGATGGTCCCCAAATTCAGCTTACCTCCTCTAACTGGCATTTAGTTTGGTCAAGTGGAGAAGGAAATTATGAAGACACAAATTTTATGTAATACTAATGTAAACGCAAGTCAAAGAACCTCAACCTGCGATCACCATCACTTTGTGTTGGCACTCATGAGAATGAGATGATTCAAGGTACCAAAGCTCGCCAAGGTCTTCCCTATGCTAACAATTAACGGTGCTCTCCTATCATTTCAAGGTTTGGCATCCCCATTTATGAGGGAATCAGATTAGTTGCATTATATACGAATACAGTCCGATACATCTGATTTGTCATTTCAAAAACAGCAGTGCACACTAAAGATGAACATATATCAGATCAACAGAACTGCCGTAGAAATTTCTTTTCTTTTGCTTTTTTTTTAATAGAATAACTGCTCTAGATGTTTCTCCTGTATAACCATACGCATCTCCAGCAACACAGCATTGCTTTCCACCTTTCCTGAGTTGGAGGATGATATTGTCTGCCCAAACTGCAACAAAGATCCTGAACAATTAAAAGAGGACGAATTTGGTTCAGCCCATGAGAAGAACCAAAAGGCAGGATCTTGTTTATTTTTGGAAAGGAGGAGGGTTGGAGGTCTAAATGTTGTGGATGGGATTCAAAATTTTGGGCTATCACTCGGTTTCACAATGCCCTGAAGTTTCCACCCGCCAAGTCCTGCTGAAGCAAATGCCTGGGAGTGTAACATAGCAGATCAGGGAAAGATCAAATTTTTTTTATAAAAAAATATGGTAAGAGTTCTATCTTATTTAATTTAACCATAGCAGTGGCAAGCAACAATTCTGAAACTTTACAACCCCTTCCCAAGTCATTTCTATCTAAGTTCCTTAGATCACTATTAGTTTCTTGAACAGACCAAAGTGTCGATAATTCTGCTCCATCTGCCTCCACCTAAAACATGCTTTCTTCTGCAGTTTTGAAGTATCAACTTAATGGAACTCCACGTCTAATTGGCATTGCTTATTCTTGATAGCAGGATGAAGAGCAGTATGTAATCAAATCTTTGCATTGGAAGTCGAAGTTTAATGGCTATATTAAAACTTCGATGCAAAAATCATCCAGCACCATAAAATACAAGTATACTGAGAATAATAGGAACAGAAGTGAGGTGGGGACTATTGCCGAAATGGGCTTATAACTATACAGGTCAAGAGAATGGAGATTAGGGTAATATTGGTTAAATCAGTGCTTTGAGAAGAGATGACTAATGCAGCCAACAATTTTGCCCCACAAAAGTGTTTGCATGAGAGGGGACAGCTAAACCTTATCAATTATGTAGCATGAATACGATTTAGCATCAACAACCACTTTCCAATTTCACATTGCTTCGAAAGATTGAATGAGAAGGTGACTGAATTAATCAGATACCAATCACAAAAGGAAAAAAAAGAGTGAGCCTAACCTCTTCCCAGGATTTCCCAGTAGCTTCAAGCAAAGCAGCATTGCATGTCTTTAGCTCTATGGAGGCACCAGAGAACATTGAGGCAGCCTCCTCCCACCCCCTATTATGCCCCATACACCTGTAAAATTAACTAAGAATCAGCATAGTTTTTAACTTTCTATAATCCCAGTTTGTACCAGAGATAAACAAGGACATGAATTTGAGGTACAAACAGCATTCAGTCAAAATGCCTAAAGCCATTGTTCTTTTCTTTCCCTTTCGCTTCCTCTCAATAGCCAATATGCCAAGCATGAGCCAGTTAACCCCTCTGCCTCGACTTTTAACAAAGTCATCGTCTTTATTTGTTTCTTTCCAAGATAAATTTACAAAAAGCATTCAAATCACATTTAAATAAAGAAAATCAAAGAAACAAGACTGAAGAATTGATCTTCTGACTAAAGGAAGAAACTTTAATCAAATCATATTTCCAAGTTGTTAACAAAAGACTGTGCTACACGTTTCAACACACAAATTGCATTGAAGTTGAAGAAAGAAACAAGACAAAAGATTGACCTTCCGACTGAAGAAAGAAACTTTCACCAAACCATATTGGCAGCAAAAGAGTGTGGTAGTGCACAAGTGTTAGTTAATAAATGGGGTGAAAGTGAAGGGAGTATTTATTAACAGCAAAGGAATTGACTCACATTACAGTAAGAATGCCATCCCTTGAGTAATTGCAGATAGCTTGCTGAAGATGGTCAGCAGTCTGACCATCCATAGCTGCAACAGAATAGAAACTTGAAATGAAATGAACCTCTGCATCCAAAAAGTCCGGTACTTGTTGCTGCATTATTCTAAGTGTTTCCTTGGTTCGCAATGCATCACTGTCATCAATCAATCAACAGAATAATTGTTTTTCATTTTTATTGAGTATGATTATCATCATCGTCATCATTATTAATTGTAGTATTATTATGTTGTTAGGGCGAGGCGAGGGGAAGAAGATAAATGAAGGATATGAGAAATCACAACCTAGACAAAATAAGCTGAGGTATCCAATCCAATTGCAGAAGCTTTTGAGAGACTTCTGCAGCGTCAAGCTCTCCACTTTTACTTAGTGGCCGGTCATGATCTATTTGGATTAACACAATCATACCATATCACATCATATGAAAAGGGAAGAAATTTATTGATATAGCAAACAGAAGAGTAACTGGCCGGTTTAAGTTTAAGACTATGGGAATCGTTGGGAACGAAAATGTTATTGTTTTAAAAAAGACAAATTATATGTATCAATAGTAGGTGAGGTGAGAGAGAAAGAGAGAGACCTCGAAGTGAGCGGTCATCCCAGGAGCTCTTAGCATGGCGAAGCAAAATAAGGCGACGGGAAACTGATTGTGAATCAGTCTCAATATCAGTATCAGTATTAGTATCAGACATGGTGGTGGATGTCTCCTCTATGACCAAGCTGGGTGGCAAGGAGCTTATTCGGCTGCGGAGGCGGCTAGACCTGATTGAAATGGGAGACGGTGGTGGTGGGCAAGGGCAAGGGCAATACTTTATCATCAACATCAACGGAATTTTGATACTTTGAGTAATGCTGGTTAGAGTGAGTGTTGTATTCGCATTCATCTCCCTTCACTTCACTGCAAATCTCTTGGTGTCCCTTCCAATAATAATCTGCATCTCATTTTATTGGGAGAAAGAATGGGATGAGAGTGAGTGAGTGAATGAGTAAGTTTTACAGATTGCCCATATCATATTCATAGGGTATGATATGGACGGGGCTATTTTTTTTCTTATTATCTATAAGTTTTAAAATTATACCATCATATTAACATTCACAAGCTGAAACTTAAAACTACAAAAAAAAAACGAAATAAACTTTTTAATCCCAAATTTTTACCTTCATCTAATCTAGCATACGCGGCCTATTTTGCTTCGATTTGTTTTGCTTCCCCTAAAACAAACAAAGAACCTAAGCACAGCTGCTTAGGAGAAGGGACGAGTTTTGCTTTGGTAATAAAGTTTTGATCTCTTTCCTGTAAATAGTTGGGGGCATAAATGTAAAAGGTGTTTCCTATTCAACCCTCTGTCTCTGCTTTTGTCTCCCTCTTGGCCTGCTGACAATGATCAGGATGGTGAGTAAACATAGCTCATGATGATATGATATTACCATAAGATGGTTTGGTTTTGGTGGGCAATCAAAATTACTTCTTTTAAGAACCGACCCTTCCCCCTCTACTTTTGTTCTCTCTTTTCCCCTCTTTTGGGTTCCTTATTGTTGCCGAAGGCTCAATAAAGTCATACGCGGATCACATTTGAATCCAGAGATCTCTTACCAACAACCTGCTATTTTCAATCTTTCCACTGCAGAACAAACCCTTTAAAAGGTTAGAGGAAATTCAATACATGTTTACTGTTTTGTTTAAAATTGAATGCTGCATATACATACAGGTGCTTGTTCTTATATTAATATCAGCAGCTATTGTCTATTGGACCTGTAATACACTTCCTTAAGTCTTATCTAAGGAAAAAAAAAATTAAAAATCACACACATATATATTGTATTCACATGATTCTCTTGCGTATATTCTTCTGAATGTTTCTGCTTAGTAAATTTTTTTTCCTTAATTTCTCTCTCTCTCTCTCTCTCTCTCTCTGGTTTATGTAGTTTAGGGCAGCAAATCGAGTGTAATTACTTGTTATGCTGTCTTTTTAAGCACTTAAGATCTTCTTTAGTTATTGTCTGATGGACTTGTGTGTATTTGGAGGAATTTCACACAGTGGGTGACAACCCCGTCGGTATAATGGTGGATCCTCAAACTGGAAAGGTAGCTTCTCGGCTGCTTTTGTTCCGATCTTTCTCTGGCAGAAACTAGCTTCTTTCTTTTTTTGTCGAATCCTTTGTTTTTAGAGCTCATTAAATTGTTTGCACCCCTCTAATATGGCGTCCTTGTTATTGCAGCCCATGGTGTCTCTATGTGGACAGGTGGATTTCTCATTTGCATCTGCTTGGCATCCTGAAGGCCGCATTTTTGCCACGGGGAACCAAGACAAACCCTGTCTTATTTGGGATGCTCGAAACTTGTCAAAGTCTGTTGCTGTGCTGAAGGGCAATCTAGGAGCCATTAGATCAACTCGTTTTACATCTGATGGGCAGTTCATGGCGATGGAAGAGCCGGCAGACTTTTGCATGTGTATGATACGAAGGTTTGAGAAAGAGCAGGAGAGAGACTTTTTTGGGGAGATCTCTGTTGTATCTTTTAGCCCTGATACAGAATCCCTCTTTATAGGAGTGTGGGATCGCAACTATGGAAGCCTCTTTCAGTACAACCGATGCAGGAGTTACTCATATCTCGACTCCCTTATGTGATTATCAGTCATACCTTGTGATCCTGCATTTGCAATTTCCTATGAACATGGGGATGCTAGATCTGACATTCATGCACATGATGATGGTGACATGCCTCATGTTACTTTGCAGTAGAAAAGAAATTGAGAATAGACATTATACTGCTACAATATCTTGCTCTGAAATTATGATGGGTGACATTGTAAGAGAGGAAGAAATCGGACATGATGGCATAGAACCGATGGAGAGCATGTAGGGAGACTTGGCGCGTATCTGGTTAGGTAAACTGGAATCACTAAGGCTTGTGATCGTTTAATCTTTTCCCTGACCCTTCTTTTTTAGAAGAAATCATGCAAAAATGGCATAGCTCCTATTCAGATTTGCAAGTACAAGTATGTTCTTGGTTGTTCTGTCTCAGGCCAATGACAAGTGACGACTTGCAGACCGTCTTGTTAAGCTCTAGTTTTGTTAGCTCCTCTCTACTAATTATTTGGCACAAAAATTTCACATGAGATGCTTATTGTAATTTCTAGAAACCCCCCCTTTCCGCAAGTCTAAAAGGTAAAAGAAAAATAACGCGCTTCTCCACCACAGAAATGAAAACCTTTCCAGATGTATCCACGAATTAAAGCACATCAAGAGAATTTGATCTTGGTTTTGAAATTGTTCTTGTAAGAGGGGAAGAAGGTAAATGCAAGTTTCCAAACTCGGTGGAAGTTCTAATTCAATAGCAAAGCTCAGGCTGGAACATTTTAAGTTAGATATCTCATTATGCCTGAGAGTTTAGACGCTCGCATCTTAGTCTATTGAGTTGTGTGATAGAAAATCATCTTTGGCTTGCTTCTCCAAGCCACTTTCTTCCTCCAATTTCTCAACTATCTGTTTGAGAATACTTTCGGCTTCTGCTTCAAGTTGTTCCATGCTCTCCTCACTAGCAGCCACCAATTCTGGATTGAAGATGTCCTCCTCATTGCATTCATTTGAAGTCCCACTAATCGGAAAGGAATAGCTGCCAAACTTTGGAGTGACATAAGCACCAGGGGAGTATACTCGTCCGCCAACACGGAGCCATTCCTTGAGGCCTGTAACGGCTGGGAATTCAATGGTATGTGGAATTTCAATTGATTCTAACCCCTTTGCAATGGACTTCCTTTTAAAACCTTTCTTTAAGATGTGTCCTTGTGAAGAGTCCTCTACAACTTCTGATTCAGTTGCGGTATTGGATCTACTTGGAATTGCAATCAGTTTTTCACTTGCTAGCTCCGAATTTGATAAGGTGGGATTCTCTTCAATGATGGAGTTTGCTTCTGGAGGAGTGCTATCATTTATGTGTGAATGTGTTTCTTGGATATTGTTACTATCCGCAGAATGTTCAGATGCATGTGTTGAAGATCGGAATTGGTTAAGCTTCACCCCTGTTACTGAACCATCATCCCCTCCGTCATACCCTATTTTCTGCTCCTTAGACAACTTCAACTTTTCAATCAGGGCATCGAATTCCTCTATGGTATGGAAACTCGTCGCACGCTCCATTCCCTCGTGGTTCCTACGCTTTTCTTCAACCCCATGGAAAATCTCTACAGAAGGATAGGAGGCTTCATTTGTTGGGAAAAAATGACAGCTTTTGGATCTTTTCGTTGGATCAATGCTTGGTACTTGTGGGAGCACCAATTTAGCTTCTAGTCTCGTGTGTTTTTCCTCTCCTTCTTGTTCCAGACTCGAGTTAAATTCCGATTTGGTTTTTGTTAGACTGATATCAGGTTCGACAACTGGATTGTTGGATTTGCCTGAAAAACTCCCGGACTTGTATGTGCAGGCTACCGTGTTGGCAGTGCAAACAAGAGCAAAAAACTGGTCGTTGATGTTACCAGAGATGGCCAGTTCTTCGAGTGCAGGAATATCATTGGCCGACCTCTGCATGTTCTTGGTCAGCTCTTCCTGAAAACTCAACGATCTAGACACAAGTTTTGAAGAAATGCATCCCATGTTTACCTGAGCTGTACATGAAAAGAGAGCTCAAGAAACAGAAAGGACTCGAGTTAGAAAAAATAGTAAAGAGGAGATGCTGAATTACAATTTCTGGATTTGAGTGCAGTCGTATTAATGACATATTGTATGTATGCATGGAATATTTTGGATAGCAAAAAACTCTCCTTTGGTTTACTTTGGCTGAACTAAATCTGTTAGAGAAAAAGTTGACTACACAAATCCAGGGGGATGCAGAAGTTTGGATTGCAGATATCATTATGTTTTAGATCTTACCGATCGCCAATCACGTTCGTAGCAAAACTTGTTTTGTTGAGTCTCAAATCAAATAGAAAGCCAACCAGTAAAACTTGTAGGCCTGTATTGCGAAAGATTACAATCGAAGTTGCTCCCTCCCTCTACTTCCAAGTTTCGAATATGAATTTAAGGTGAGGAACGCAGAGCAGGAGCCAAACTTTTCAGTGGTTAGAGATGGTTTTGTATAGGGGACAAGCACACACCAAAAGAGGAGAGGGTGGTGGTTTCTTTTCTTTTCTTTTTTGTTGCGGAGGACAAAGGCAGACAGCCCTGATTTTGTGGAAAGTTCTCTTTTAAAAGTTTTCCTTTCTCCTATATCCAGAAAGGTTGGTAGACAAAGAAATCTGAAACATGAGCTCTAGTACACAACATATTTGTTGAATAAAAGCGATGATCTGCGATGGAAAATTTATGGCAACTATAGACGAGAAAACTTGAGGAGTCGCACACAAAAGGAGGCTCAAGCCAGATTGATCTCTGCAAGGTTGACACTTCAGCAGCAAGTTTGTCAAAAGAAGCTGCAGAAGAGATGGGTTTTTTTTTTTTTTTTTTCAATGCTAGAATCTAAAACTCATTGGTAGACCCCAAGAAGGATTCGAACTTTGAAAATCCAATAAATAATGGACACCTATTATGATATGTGGTGTCTACCACTGGGACAAACCTGCTTTATTGGAATGGGTTCTGCATCTGCAAAGGTCGACTTTTCATGCTAATTAAAAAATAAATAAATTGTTCAAATGGGAACAGGTAAGGTTGATCTGATTATAGAATCTGACTTGTGATATGGTATAAAACCACAAATATAACAATAATGTTCACATAGAGTGCGAAAACCAGTTGTTCCCTTTCCATTCTATTGATTTTTTCAGCCATGCAAATGAACACTTACATTCCAAGTTCCTTGCATGCTCTCTGCTCTCCAGCAAGGCTAACTGCCTGAGCCATCTAAAAACAGATTCATGGTATGGCCAATGGAAGGACTTGCCCTCTAGTTAAATGATATATGATGCAACCAGTCAGTGCAGCACATGAACCTTGGAAGATTTAGAATAACGCAATTTTTCATAAGCATTCAAACACATGTACATTCATACAAACCTTTTTCAGGCGAAGCTTTATTCACACAGTTTATCACTGAATTATCAAAATAAATATTTCTTGCAAACCCAGTTTTACTGTGATGGTTTATGTATTTCACATCTTTCACGGTTCATAATAATAAAACAGGGCACCCGGCTGATCAATGACAGCTACCAGGAGCAAAACCAATCCTCGAAGTTGAGACGTCATAAGCAATATTATATGTTTGCTGCTGACGGTTTCCGATAATGGCAATTTGGTTGGTTCCAGAGCTACCTGCAAAGGCCAAGCATGTAATACCTTTATCAGCTTCTATTAGAATGCTTGGGGCCCTGAGCGTGAGGTCTGCGCCTCCTTGAAAAATCATTTTAATCTCGGGCACAGCTGATATGCTCTTGAGGCTCCCTTTGAAACAAGTGTCCAAGATGGAATATGCTGGGGCTTTCGCATACTTGGTGGACATGATCTTTACAAAGGCCTGCCTCAGTGCTGCATACATGGACATTGGCAGTCGTGTTATAACAGTTCCGGAGTCTATAAGGGTCGGGACCCTGTACATGGCAGCAGCCAAATCCAGTGGCCTACCAGACACAGTTATAGCTGTCAGTCTCAGAAAGTATAAGCTGGGATTCTTTGAATCTGTGAGCATAGGGGTGAACTTGTAGGATGTTGGAGAAATGCTTCCAATGGACAAGAAGCCTCCTCCAGAAGATCCAGAATTGGCCGTGGGGAGGCAGTAGGAGAAGGCATGTCCATACTTGGTGGACAACTGCGCCAACATTGAAAGCTTGTCACGGGCTAGCCCTATGATACCAGCTGCCCTTCCAAACAACCCTTGATTGTCCTGCCCACATCCATATGTGAATTGGGGTAAAGTCTGAGATGATGTTAGGGTTAATAGATCTTGACTCAAATAGCCGATTGAGAAAGAAGTATCCCCATAGCTGGCCGTGTACAAGCATGCATTAGAATCTGTCTCGCAAAGTGGGTCATTCAAAGTGGCAGCTTTGAGCCTGGAGCACTCGACAGAGGCACATGAAAGTTTTTTGTAGGTCTTAGATACGGAGGGATCATACAGGGGATCTGCTTGGGCATGACAGTACACTGCACAGGGCTGGCACTGGAGCCAGGACAGTGAACTACCTGTGTCGAGAATCATGGCATAGTACTTGGGAGGGGTGCCAAGACCTAACTTTACATAGTAATTACCAGAGCCAATGGACAAACCTGGATTCAATGGGATGCTAGCTGAATTTGGTTCTAGGAGGTGTCCAGATTTTGGCGGCTTGGCAGACCCACTACCGAGACCTTTATTTGCTAGTCTGTCACTCAGAGCCTTAACATGTTCTTCGTCATGCAAGAGTACATCAGAAAGAAGTGAGGAGGAGTTCGGGGTGAGTGAGGAGCCATGTCCATGCACGTGATATATGTTCAGATGTATGCTGGACTGGTTGATGGATTGCACATATGCTGCAAAATGTTAGTATTTGTTATATGAAGCTTAAAATACATATGCATAAATCTCTGATTTGATAAATAACGTTGTGTCTCAAAAACACAATCCACTTCAAGTAAGAGTAAGAATATAACATGCCTTTAGGTTAAAAAAAAAAAAAAAAAAAAGAATATAACATGCCTTTAGGTTTTGCTTGCGAAGATGAAGATGCTAGGGACAGATAGCAAACCATAATCCAGAGCAGCCCCATCATTGCTTCTAAGCTTTTGCAGCTTATGCTCTCCATTTATGTCAAATGAAACTCATACCAGATAAGCCAAATGTCGCAAACTTGAGATTTTATTGCAAACAGGAGGGGAAAAAAGAGGAGAAAGAGTTGCATAATAATTCTTGATTAATTAGTTGGAAACTTTTAATTGATGTCACTTTATGCCAACCAACGGTCCTTTATTAAATTGGAGGAGACAGGTGGTCAAATCATCTTGGAGGTGCATTGATAGCTAATATCACAATTGCATACTATACTTCAATTTCATCACGAGTTCACACCCCAGTCAAGTACTTGCCCCTACTGTATTAACTATAGAACCTGTTAACAGTCCGCACAAATTTTTTGATCGCCCTTTTATTGTCCCTAATTCCCTTCACCTCGGATTTTTATTAGTAGCGGAAAAAAAAGGCCCACCAATCATTCTCACAGCACAGCAAGCGAGGAAGTCGCTTCACTTCATATGCTATGCCAGTAGGCACGCACACCCTGCCAAACGCAGTGGGCCATATGAGGTGGAATGAAAGGGAACGACTCATAAAACTTCCAAATGGAAGGGACCCAACTTTGAATGACAGAGAGAAAGATCCCCAACTTTTGAGACGCCATCATCCCTGCTTTAAACACAAGGTTTGGAAATTATTAGGCCAGTGACTCGGCTTGCGTTAATTTTAGCAGCAGTTTGAGCTTGGAAACAAATCTAAAAATAACTCCAGACCAAAAAAATCATCCCACATCAATTAAAGAAATATGTTGCCGATAACCATTATTTAATAACCTACTGTAGTGTTTCCTCTCACAGTTTCTGGGATTGACAAATTCTGATCCTAAAAACGGGGTGAGATAAGAATTGAGCATTCAAAGCAGGGTATGCTCCAGGACTCCCAGAGTCGGGGCCAAAAACTTCATCTACCTTTGGCGCTCCAAATTTAGCTACAAATGATATGAACCATATGGAAGGCATTATCAAGGTTAACTATCAAACAGGGTTCTTAATTAGGACCACAAAAAAAGACTAACCAGTCAGTTATCATTCAAGTAGTTGAACTCTCACTTTCATGAGTCCATGTCATATCTCTGTACGTGGGTGGCAGAGAGTCTGAGAGAGAGAGAACATAGTTTGTAAGTAGGTGTTCGCTATTTGAATCCACCAAGCATCATCACCGACATGTTTTATCAATCACCCCAATCCAATCAAACATATAGAAACTAAAATCCCACTTAGTAAGTTTTTTCTTCACATGCACATTCATAACATCCCATAAGTTTTTAATACAGAGTACAACCATGAGCTCAGTAGCAATTCACCACTAATTTTAATTCTTGGAATGAGATTCGGCAAGATAAACGGCTAATTTGTCATTGCAATATCAGAGATACAAACTAGAAATTAAGTTGGGATCATAACCTATCGTACAAGCTAATGAATAAACAAGGGACTATTCTTGTTCCATTATCATCACAACCAATTTCCATGACTTTTTTTCCCATATGAATGCTCTTCTATATCAGGTAAATTTTTGTTAGCAATTCACTCCCCTATTCCTAAACGCGGCTAGGCACCAGGGATTTAAAAAGCAAAAGTTATCATTTATTTCATCTATTTTTGACAAATTTGACCAATAACTTAACAAGGAAAAAAGGCTTTATATCCAAGGAACAAATTTGTAAATAAGCACAGGTTTTCTTTCTTTCTTCCCATTTCTTCTGGTCTTCAGAATTGATCCTAATAGGAGTAAGAGGACTGCCAGAGCATCAATGCTTTGGGGGCACAAGTGGAAAGGGAGATAAAATCAATGACAAAGTCTAAACAATACATGCTTCGATGGTTCAAGAGTTTCATAAACAAAAGCAAAAGGCTCAAATGAAATAGTGGGGATTCAAGTATTCTGAAATCTGAACAAGGCAGCGATAGGAGGTCTAACACAGCCCAAAGTAGAAAGCTACCACAGACTCACGGCAAGAGGGGGAAATGTTTGAAGGTTGAAAGCATGTCATTCACATAGGAGCATCAATGTTTGAAGGTTGAAAGCATGTCATTCCGACATTTATAGATTGAATCATGGCAAACTGACTTAGCAGAAGCATAAGATCTTCCCTCACGAGGACTCTTCGTGCTCCTTTCCTTTCTATCAGGGGCAAAATCTGCGCTGCCCTCCAACAAATATCTCTCATTCATTGACTTGCCATGATTCTTCCTGTGCGCATCTTGAACATCTTCTTCCACAGCTCTTGGGTGCGAGAACCCACGGGGAGTTTGCTTTCCGTATTTTCAACCCCTGTAGTTATTCCTTCCTATTTGGTTCTCTTTCACTTGATTCACCATCTGAACCCACACGCGCTTTGTAATTATGGTCATCATGCTTTGGACTCCTGCTATCGCTACTTTTTCTCACCTTTTCCCATATTCAACTCTGACATTTTCTGAGTCAGATTGTTTTTTAGAAGATGAATGCTTGTGATCACTAGTCTTTCTCCTTCGTTCTCCTTCAGCACTGACATTTTCAGAATCCTATTATGGTTTCAATAATGAGTGCTTGTGATGCTTTCCTTTACTATGACTGTGCTTCTTCCGGTGTTCCTTTCTATCACGGTTCTTCTCCATCTCTTTGTTTCAACCTACAAAATAATAATCACTGGTTCAGCAGGCGCACAAAACTGATTATTTACAATAAAAAATTTGGAATTCTCCAATGATATTGATCTTCTTTTCCCCTCAGCATGTGAATAGAAATGTTTCAGCTAATATTAAAAAAATAAAAGTACAAATGTTGATGTTTCCAGGTCATGAGCCAAGGACGCGTCCATGGTACCAAAGGCGTCTACTAACTTGAGATTCAAGTTTAAAAGTGAAAAGAACTAGCTATTCACCATCAATTTCATATTTAATAACGTATTTTCACAAAACCTAACAGACATTTCTACATTACAAAATGGGCATGCATGACCAATTACATAGATAGAGAAAAAGAAGAGAAGGAAGCGATTCATTGAAAGAGTATTATTCATCAGAGAGAGAGAGAGAAGGAAGTTTACAGATTTGCGAATCAAAAGGAGAGGATAAGAATGGAGTTTCCTCTGAGCGTCATTGGAGGAGTGAGGCTTGTTCTGGAATAATAATGAATAAAATAATTAATTGGTAGTTTGATTAGTTAGTGGAATTGAAGGGGAAAAGGGTAAAAAGAGAAGGAGATTCTTACGTGACAAGACCAGCTTGCTGGAGAAGACGAAACTCAGAACGCTCACGCTCATCTTGAATCAACTTCTTCTGTTCGGCCCGGTGCTTCGGCTCAGCCTTCCACGCGTTGTCTATGTTCCTAAGACTTCCCCGTGTGCGATCCCTTAACTTCAAAGCCATCGTCCGTCCATTCACTGTCTCTTATTGTTCCAAGACACGGACACGCAAAATGAGGATTTGCGTTCTTCTTCTTCTTCAAAGAAGAAGAAGAAGAAGAAGAAGAAGAAGCAAGCAGCGGAAAACAACTCGGGAGGCGGCCGTACGAAGCCCAAATCTGTCTTTATGAAGGTGAAATAAAAGCCCAGGTCCAATATCAAGAGTTTATGGACTAAAATTATTAATTTGAGAGTTGTAGACTATTATAGCACATCTCAGCACAAACATCAAGAGAGAAACTTTAACAAAAAAAAGAAAAGAAAATGAAGCTTATTGAATCAATCATTGGATGGATTTGATGATCAACCCAGCAATACATACATACATGTATAATGATTCTCCCTCCTCCACCAAATCCAAATAAATAAGGCGTGGAAATCACTTAACATCCACTGCCAGTGTCGGCCAGCCAGGCCGCAATGCCATGCCATTCCATTACTGCTGCCACCATCAGATTCCCCAACCTCACACCATTATTATTATTTGACCTGTTCTTTTCTTTTGTCCTAAACGGCACGTCGCTTACACGTTCTAGACAGACAGACAGACAGAAAGAGAGCAGAGCAGAGCATTTACATTTTATTTTAGTTTCACTACTACAAACATAAAACTAAATAAATTTGTCTCCCAATAAAATAAAATAAAAAGAACATTGAAGTATTTATTGGGCCGTTTCAAACCCTTTCCTCCTCCCCTTTCCTCTCCTCTTCATGCTTGCTGTTTCTGCTCTCTCCCAATTCTTATTCCTCTTCCTTTTCTAATATATATGTTTTATAATCTCTTACAGAAAATCCCGTTGAAAATATACAACAAGAAGGGTTGCTGCAATTACATGCTCCACATACATACATACATACATACATAATAAAAGGGAGATTTAAGTTTAAGAAACAAATCGATTTCTCTTCTCGATCGGTTGGCCTCCTCATTCAGAGGGTGAGTTTTTTTCCCCTTATCTTTCTTTCTGGATAGATAGATAGATCTGATTGTTTTTGTTTTGTTCTCTTTGATTGATTGACTGACTGATTATATGATGTACGACTAAAGAAGTGGATTTGGTTGTTGGATCTGGCAGGCTAGAGAGATCTGAGGAGAGTGTATTACTACTATTATTATATATATATATATATATATAAAAAAAAAAGAGGAAAAAAATGGGTCATAGAGTGGATCATGAGTATGACTATCTGTTTAAGATCGTGCTGATCGGGGACTCTGGTGTTGGCAAATCCAATATTCTTTCCAGGTTTACCAGAAATGAATTCTGCTTGGAATCCAAATCCACCATAGGTGTTGAGTTTGCCACCAGAACTCTCCAAGTATTTCCTTGTTCTCTCTTTATTGTCATCATCATTCTTATCATAAATAGAATATATAATTTTATAAAGAACAAGTTTATTTTTTTTGGTATTTCATTGGTCTTCTATTATCCACTTGTTAGTTTGATTTTATGTATCTTAGCTTATTTATCTTCCTTAGCTGGTCCAATTCCAAAAAATTTTAACTATGATCACAATCCCTCCCCATTTGTTTATTAGTGTGTGACTCTTGCCCTTGTTTGATTACTCTTATAGTTTCGGTCATATAAATAGAATCTTCACCTTGTACAACACTATGTGCTCACCATACCTTTGACAACCATTACAATGCATAGCTCCCTTTTTGTAGTCCGCTTGCCATGCCTGGTCTTCTGTAGAATATCCATTTAATATCTCTGCTGTTTACACTTTGCATCTAGACCTCTTTATATGATTTAAGGTCTCGGTTATCGATGGATGGTTCTAAATCTGCTGTCTGGATGTTTGCTACCAGGGCATATTACTAACTGATGTTTAATGCCTCTGGTTTTCCTGCTGATGCAGCGTGATTTTGCTGCCTATATGGGTGAAATCTAACAGCTAGCTGATTATTATTGTTGTTATTGTTATTATTATTGTTGTTGTTGTTATTGTTATTATTATGGTGCAGGTGGATGGGAAGACAGTAAAGGCACAGATTTGGGATACAGCTGGTCAGGAGCGGTATCGAGCTATCACTAGTGCTTATTACAGAGGAGCTGTTGGTGCTCTTCTTGTTTATGACATAACCAAGAGGCAAACTTTCGACAATGTCCAGAGGTGGCTTCGTGAATTAAGAGACCATGCAGACTCTAACATTGTCATCATGATGGCGGGAAACAAGTCTGACTTGAAACATCTCAGGGCTGTTCTAGAGGAGGATGGTCATGCCCTGGCTGAGAAGGAAGGTCTCTCATTTCTTGAGACATCAGCGCTAGAAGCCACCAATATTGAGAAGGCGTTCCAAACCATATTGACAGAGATCTACCATATCATTAGCAAGAAAGCACTGGCAGCCCAGGAAGCAGCTGCCAATTCCACAGTTCCTGGTCAAGGAACCACTATCAATGTTGCCGATGCCTCGGGGAACACAAGCAAAGGTTGCTGTTCCACTTAAAGCCACGCTTGAGGAGAGCAATAATTTTTTTTTCTTTTTGGATTTTTGGCTGAGAGAGGGAGAAGACATGTAAATTACTCTTGACCTGGTAAACGGGTATTTGTTAGAAGTTTCAGGATGAATTATTATTTCGTGTTTATTTCTTGTATTTTACCCTTAAAACTGGAAGCGTGGAACTGACTGATGCAGGGATGTAGAGTGTACTGGAAGAAACAGTGGTATGGAACCATATAATGAGCAAGTATATTACGATCAGTTTGCTATGCATGCATGTATGTCCGAATTGTCCCAGATGGTTCTTCTGTTCTGTCATGTACCGTGTGGTTCAACTAACTGTGCAGTGACTACATAATACATGTCATAAGATGTCACAAACTTGCAATTTAATAGCACCGACTCTAGGGGCACGTACAAAAAAGAGGAAGGACTACTACTCTTTCTATGCACATTGTAAATGCAAAGGTTGCAATGGCCGTTACATAATCCATGCGGCGTCAAGGAAACTTTGAAGCAATTGCAAAGTTATTGCTGCTCTTCCTGGTGTTGATTGTGACGGCTCCGATAGAACTGAATTAGCTGCCCTCGTAAGCTGCATTCCTCTACCTGAAAATCAGGCCCATTTTTTTATCAATTACCATTATTAGCTCTTTCTTTAGCGGTCAAAACAAAAGGGACAAACGAAACATTATTTAAGCTAGGGAGGCGGCGTTGAACAAAAACACAAGAATGACAATTTTGGAGACTAACTTCATAGAGGATCAGAATACAATAAACAGAATTGGGATGTAGCAAACCTGTGAATTATATGTCATTGACAACAGATCCCCACATTCTTCAATAAGAGCTTTTTCTCCTCCAGTCACCCTAGCTAGTTCTGAGATCAAATGTTCTGTTTCTTCAGCCTGCATCAGGAAATGTCCCACAGAATGATGATGGGTTGGAGGACAAGAAATGGTGGCAAATTTATTCTGGTTTAGGGAGACCCCAATTTAGCATAGTAGACAGAGGTGGTGGCATGTATTGGTATAGATGGGGGGCATGTATGCCTCAAGAGCGTAGGAAGTTCTGTATGAACAAAAGGAGGGAAGCAGCTACTTGACTTAGAACAACTATCCAGCATTCTTACCTTTTGAGTCTAATCAACAAGCTGTTTGGATTTTATAGGGGGCATGTATGACTCAAGAGCGTAGGAAGTTCTGTTTCTCTTGCTATGCCACATGTTTTCCTACGTAGGACACAATTAGGCTGATCTCAAATAACCAACCTCCTGTAAATGGGACTCTAGGATAACTCCAAATAACCTCCTTTAAGCTCTTATGTTTTATCACTCTCAAACACAAGAGAAAGCACCTTCATTGATTATAAGAGAAAGCACCTCACCTTTGGCATAAGGCTTTCAATGTTAAAAGCTACTGTGTCCATTAATTTTGTTGCAGAGTTCAGTGCCTCCCCTACCTCTCTAATATCAACCTGCAATAAACATCCATAATATTGTCAGACTATAACACATGAGAATGATAGACTATTGATCTGTTAACCCAGAAAGTGGCAAAAGGAAAAGAGTAAAACGTACTCTAACATTTCCACTGATAGGAACTTGAAGTGAGGCATTCAACAAAGCTTGAATTGCTTCTGACAGGGATACCGAATAATCCATTTCAAAAGCAGCCCATTCATCCAGATACGGCATCTATAGAATTGAGAATTCATTAGAACATGCAAACTACAGCCAATAAATAGCACTATCGTTGCAAGTTAAATTCTGTAATTATTACATGTAACTGTATATTGTTTGGTCACGATAGAGATGCCTAGATGTTAAATGCATCCAAATAAATGATGGGGAAAAAGAAAAAGAAAAATAATGTCAGCTCCTTACTTGAGCTTCAACGATGGTCCATAGAATTTTCAATCTCTGCAGAAGGCCAAGCTCTGCACGTTTTCTTTTCACTGAGTCGTATAATTCTGTTATCTTGACACCAAGGGAATACAGGTTTCTCTACAAGAAAATAGAGGACTGATCAATTTTGAGATTGGAATTAATGAAAATTCATTGAAAAAAAAAAAAAACAAACAATGAGATAGATAGTACCTCAGTTTCTCTTCTCTGAGCTTGAGCAGAGGCCTGTGCTTTTGCGTTGACATATCTCCACTGCAGGTAGTGGTTGTGAAGCAGCTTGAGAGATTGCACATCTTCTTGGTGACTAGAAACTTTCCTTGTCTTTCTAGAAGCATCATTTGGGATCTTGGAGCAAGGAGCCACTGGAGGCAGTTTTGTAGATTTGAGTGAATGGAACAAGGAGGGGTCGCAGCTACTTATAGATCGCTGCAAATTGAGAGAACGGGAGCATGGGGAAGCACAAGGGTTATTACTATTATTAAGCCGGTTGAGATTTCTCTCGGCTAGAAATCTAGCATCAGTATCACGGAGGAGATCAGGAAGAGAGCTTCTGACATCATTGTTGTTATTCTTAGTATTAGGATTAATGTTGTCATGATCCGATGAAGAAGAGGAAGAAGAATCGGTGGAATTGGAGATCCCAGTGGATTGTAACAGCTTTGCAGCAGCCGATGAGATGTTGATGTTGGAGGTGGAGCGTTGCTGCATCATTCGTAATTTAGAAGAAGAGGACGTGTTGATGATGCTGATTGTGGGGGTATCGGGTCTGTGACTCTGGGATCTTGGTTCGTTCTCCTTAAAAAGCTTGATTACAGCACGCTGATGATGATGTTTCCGCTGCGGGCTGCAGTCGGCGTCCGCTTCCTGGTTGCGGCGCTGCCTCTGCACGGAGTTGGAGCGCTGCTTATTGGAAGGAAGAGGTGAGAGGGAGGAGGAGGAGGAAGCAATTGGAGACATGAACCTGGAACTGACCTCCCTCACCCTGGGCCTCCGAGGAGGAGGATTGGGGGGATTGGGGACTATGGCTGTCTTCTCTTGCATCATCGTAATCGATTCTTCATCCATCTGCTCTTACAGTTGCGAGATGTGCCGTCAATCGATTTCTGTAATTCGTATCTGAGGTTGTGTGTGTGGGTGTGAGAGAGAGAGAGAGAGAGGTCAGATCTGTCCAGTGTCTCCTCTAGTCTGTGTTTAGGGCAGCTCCGCGTTATGAGAAATAAAACTAGCCGTTGCTAACGGTACTATTATTTTCAAAAAAGCAGTATTTCATTTGTTTTTCACCCATGATCGGTTCATTTACTCTTTGGTTTGTTTCCTTTCCTTTCTTTAATTATTGTCAATTGGGACCTTCTTTCCTTTAATTATTATTCTTGGGAACTCTAATTATTACCCATCAATTAATTACTACTATTCAAATCATCATTAAATTATACAGGAACAGAATAGGCCTCCAACTATAAAAATATAATAATAATTATTTTTTAAAATATTTAGAAATATATTAAAATAATATTTTTTTTATTTTTAAAAAATTATTTTAACATCATCACTTCAAAATAATTTTAAAATTAAAAAAAATTAATTTAAAAAATATTAAATTTTTTCAAAAAATGAAAACAAACACGCCAAATACTTTCTTTCCTAATGTTGAAACCATGAACTAAGAGGGACCACAATCCACTTTCATTCATTTCATATTTAAATGGACAAGAAGAAAAATTACCTTTTAGAACAAGATATTATTAAATCAAACACAATCAACGGATCGTAATTATAACAAATCCCAAGAGTTTTTTCATGCAACACAATCCTCCTTTCAAGTTAATTTTTATTTATTTGGTGACTGCTATAATATATCTGTGAGAATACTAAATGCGATTGAATCAAGTATGCCCATTGTCAAATACAGTTCAATTAGTAGAGAACTAAGCCCATGCCATACAACACTCAGCCGCAGAAAGAAAAAAAAAAAAAAGAGTATAATTCTTGTGACATCTACAATTCCACGAATGTTTCCTATTATACCATAGCAGACAGGCATGGTGTGAATGTGGCAAGATGCATAACTGCAGTTCACCCTCCCGTCTAATTGAGTGCCACTGGTCTGCAGCCGTCTGTAAATTATCTACAAAGTTGATTGCTTATAGCATCATGTGTTCCTCAACTAATGCTGCTGAAAGTCAGTTATGGCCAAGGAAACCCCTTCCCCTGGAACTGGGCATCGGGTCATCTGTCATGCACCCCCAAAACAGTGAAACTTGTATCATTACAATGTAATGAAAATCTGAAATATTCACTTAAGTGGCAAAAATAAATAATGTTATTCATATGAAAAGCCAAGCAATTCTTCATCAAGACATGATCCTTCTAATTTTAATAAATCACACTAGCACGAGAAAAGAAATCGAGAAAGTGAAAATCTCCATTCTATAAAATTAAATGAGAATACAGGAACAAGATCGTATACGATGAGGCTCAAGGGAGAACCCTGGATCAAGTAACATTCTGGTGATAATCAATCTTACCATGTTCTTCTTCATCATCTCCATTCTGACTCGTGAAGAACGGGGTGAGGTAATTCCTGTCTAATGCTGTAAATGATGCAGTGCTGCAGGGGGGAAAAGATAAAAAGAACTCAAAAAAGAAAGCCAAATAACCAAATATGATGATGTCAAATTCTAGGATTTACCTCTTGTGAAACTCTTTAAGTTTCATCTTCAGCCTGTTCCCTGATGTGGCATCCTCATTGTAAGAGGGAGCAACGTAACCATTATTTCCATCCAAACTCTGAAAGCAGAAAATGGACATACATTATTTACAATTCACTAATCAACATGAGGGTGGAAAGTGTCCTGGCTCAACTATAGGACCCCATCAAATTGAGCTGTTCATAGAAGCTGTGTAATGACTGGAGGCAAGGCTATACTGAGCTTGTTGTAGGATACAGAGTGTGGAGTAAGAGCATTCCACATCTAGACTCACAAATATTAATAGGCCCAAATGCATTGCAACACTTAGAAGCTATCGGCTGCTTGCTAGAAAAGAGTTTGAGGCTAATGGACCTAACTTCTCATGGAAGCTATTTTGATTGCACATGCACCTTAATTTTTTGGATAAATATGTAGAGGGAGCCTAAGAGCTCTTTTTTAAGGGAGAGTTCAAGGGGAGCTGCTCCCTATTATTTCAGATGGTTGGATTAGAACTCTTTACATCTGTATTCAATTTTCTCTCTAATATACTAACAGAATCTTTAGATTCTCCGTCTTATAAACTAGCCCTTTGTTCTTGCATATATGTCACACCCCCTCAATGCACTTTAAGTTGTGTTTGGTAGGTGATGAAAAATTTTGAGAGAAAATGTTAACAGGTTAAAATTTGAGTGTACTGTTAAAAGTGTAAAAAAAGGTTGACGGGTGTAGTGTTAAGGATGTTTGGTAGGAGGTAGAAATATGATGGATAATAATGGGTCTCAAAAAAGATAAAATCAGTATTTAAATTAAATATAACTGTTAAAAATTAAATAACATATATTTGTGGTCTAGAATTGAAGGGGCAAAAAAAGAAAAGAATAGAATATTGTTAACATTTAACCCCTTTTTTTAGACTAGTAACATATCTTTGGCAGAACTTACTTCACTTAAGGGGCCATCATGGTCATCACCAACAACTTGCAAAGTTTCGAGCACAGTCCCTGTCGATCCTCCAATTAAAAGCACCTGTAAGATTGTTTAGAATAGCCAAAAGAATGAGTTTCAAGCATACAATCCATATACGAGTCTTACATGGAATATACGTTCATGGAAGAAAATAGTTGATTTACTTTCAGATATCGGCTTCTTTTTTTTTTTGTAAATAGGTGTTTAAAATATAGCAGTTAAATTATTGTTGACTTTATTTAAATTTCAAGTGAATGGGAGCCTTTCTTTTTATTAAATTATAGTCTATAATAGATTATGGATTGTTCTTCACTCTACCTAAACAGATCCTTTACAAGCACAACATTAGAGATAGAAACTTGGAATGCAGTCTTTGTAAACTTCAGAATCTCTTTAGCAGTGGGATTTCTTTTTCTTTAAAGATATAAAAAAAAATCATTAATGCCTTCCATTAAACTTTGAGACTTGAAATAAAATATAAATTAGCCCTTTGGTACATCTCACAAGTTACAGGTATCATTATACACACTTGAACAACCCTAAATGATTCCCTTGCTTTTGTTTACCTCTCAATTTTTAAGAATAGAGACCCACATAATTCTCTTATTCCTCTTACAATGAAACCCTAAAAATTTTACAAGTTTAGCCCACGTGCATTGATGGTGATACTCCCTAATAAGTATTAAGGCTATCACAATGCCATGCGTGACTTTAGCTATGGTCCATTATGTAGAAAACTTGTTCACAAAAACCCCAGTCACCTCCCGCCAGAGCAATCAAGTAAGAAGGCATAAGAAGAAAATGAATAGAACACATTCGCAGAGAAAAGGAAGGGTGCAAAGCATGGGAACCAGTGGAAGAAGCCCGACTGATGACAAAAGACTTGATTGTTTATTTCTTTCCAAAGAAGGTAGCTAATCACCTTGCTACTGTTTAAATAGTTTGTACTTTCTAGTACACTGTTAAACTCATATCTGAGTTCTAGTATCCAACTGAAAGATGAACTCGTGCACTATAGAATGGTATGCTATAATTTGTCCTCAAGTTTTCATCAGAATGAATTGAAAGAGAAGAAAAAACAGAAAGTTTGGATTTTATTAGAGTGAGCTTGCCTACCGTCAACACAACTATGGCAGTGGTTGCAGTGAATATAGTCTGGCCATGTCCTTCTGGAAGATCATGAACCGATTGTAGCGCAAGGGCAAAAGCCATGGCCCCTCGAAGTCCTACTCACACCAGTGATTCATTAAACCTAACAAAAATTAAAAATAGAGAGGATTTATGGAATCAGAGAATACTGCTCTTCCTACCACTGTACCAAAGCGCTTTCTGATGTTTTACAGGTATTTGACGTGGTGCAGGTCGAACCAAATTGACTAAATATGCACAAGAAAAGACATTCGCTGCCCTACAAAAAAATTTGCATAACCAATTACAGTTCCAAGAGACAGGATAGCATGTACAGCAGGGTTTCGTAAACATTAATGCCAGAAAAAGGAAACTAAAAGCCATCAGATTGGTAAGATAACAGAGGTAGAATGATCAACATCTTTATTTGAGGTGAAAGTAAATGCAGCATTCATACCTTGCAACTCCAATAAATATCTGAGATGGTCATAAAGTTAAGGAATAACAACACAAACTGTTGCTTTAAAAGAGTTGCTCCAACATAGATTTTTGATGAATCAAAAAAGGATACAATTGAGAAAAAAATAAATCCAACATGGGACCAACTATGCTGTTCCATCGCAATATCAAATCCCATGTATATAAATCTGCAAATTAGGCATACAAGTCAATCGAGGTGCAATATAGGAGGAAAATAGAAGTAATTCAACCACTCAATATGGGAAAGATAACAAATATTCCCTTACACAAATGTCTCAGCTAGTGATGATATCAGGTGGAAAAATGCAGAAACAAATCGCTGTGAATTTTCTGACAAATTTGAGTAGGTATAATGCTTCATGACCTAAAAGGAAAAAATATACAAATGTATTTCCATGTCTATGCTCCAATAATCATAAGTCGTTGTATGGTAAATATATTTAAATGTCCACTTACAATTCCAGTGAACAATATGGACACTATACCAGTGAGGCCAAGACCTTCTGCAAGCATGTACCTAGAATGAAAGTTTAACATTAAATTGCACCAAAATCTAGAACGAGGAAACATGATACTGAACATGAAAGAGAGCGAAGAATCAAGCTTACGAAAAATATGGAAAAAGGACAAAAAGGCAGCATTCCAAGTTTTGCAGACTGAAAAGAGAATGACATATCGATTTTAATCAGGATTTTTATGTAACTCAGTAAATCAAACAAAACATACATAAATATATATAAAGAAATACTCACTTGTCAATATCCAAACCAGCATACTTGAAAAGGTTCAAGGAATTAAGGTTTGACAATACATTTGAGCATGCAAAAGTTGACAGATTAAAAGCACTTGCTTCACAAACACAAAGACATGTGTGCGCAAAGATAGAACGAAAAGGATATCAATGCAGAAATAAATCCAACTCCCACACCTGTAAAGAAGTATGTAGGGCATTGTTAGTAATGTTGATGTGAACATAAAAGTGACGTGGTAATATCAAAATCAGAAAAACCAGAATTGATGAAAAATCATTTCAAGGAAAGAAACTTGTTATTGTGATATCAATAATGCAGATATTGGCTGTATTTTGATAAGAGAAATAATGCACATAATGAAAGACCCAATAAAGAACCTGCAAGCATCTTCTTAGAAAGTTGATAAACTGTGAGTTTGAAATAAGAGGCACCCTGTAGAGTGTTCTAAAGTGGGTACTTTTTTGAAGTCGGCTAATATTTGCATTTCAAATTTTAAATGTAAGTGATCACAAAAATTATGTTTTTCTGATGCAGTGTGATGAATGCATTTTATGAGACCAACCTGCAGACAATGAGCCAACAAAGGTTTCAAGAAACCTAAAGACCACCATGAAGAAATTCTGTCCAGGTGCATGACTTTTTAACGAGGACATTGTTCTGCATAGCAAAATACTGCTTAATTTAAAGCAGTTCATGGACTATTTTATCTGCTGAAATCAAATGCACAAGCTTTGAGTACCTGTACAAGGATATTGCCATCTACCAGTTGGACAGCATGCAAAAGAGAGCCACAGAATCCAGTAAATACAGGCTTAAGCAAAAAATTTAAACTACAATTCCATAGCAATAAAAACTTACAGCGTCATTCAAGACAGATTCTCCAAACACCAAAGCATAAAGGTTCGTATCTATGCCAAGTTCCTGCAAAGAGCATCAAACATAGACCGTTAATTTAAATATCAAGGGAAATGACAGACAGTGAATCAAATTTGAAAGTTAGATACAGATTTCATGGCATTCAGCTCATATTTCAAAAATTAGTGACAAAATGGGCAAATATGAGTGGATCAACATTAAAGTGAGATAATGGACAAACTCTCTCTCTCTCTCTCTCTCGTGTAAAGCATTTTAGAACAGTTATCAAAACACATACACCAGGTCTCTATACACATATCAAAAGCTACCTCAAGCACTTGTGCAGTCATCAAAATCAAGAAAAACTTGAAGCCTTTGAATCATAAGCATTACAATTTTAATTGAATTTTCTTTGCTCCTTTTCGCATAAGGAATGGTGCCATCTTACCTCTTAGAAATACCCTGGATATTCTCAAGTAAGCATGCAAGTCAGGCCATGCATCAAGCCCATCAAACATGTTCTTGGATTAAAGGAAACCAAAAGATGGTCTTTTCCAAATAGACACGGATACTATTGAAATGTTAGAAATTTAACTCAACTGAGCCCTGATCCAAATAGTTGACAACATTTTTTTTTTGTCACCAGGGAGGCTCAGACCTGAGCTGGATGGAAGATAAATACAGAACACCAATTGAGCTAGAGCTCATTGGCAGTTGGCAGTCGATCCCAAGAGTTCCTTTTCTCTATCCTGCTCAATTTAAGGCCATATATAATTGAAGATGTTAAAAAATGCAATCCTCTCATATTTCCAGCCAAGTCAATTTTGGTTAACTCTTATTCTTTTTACTCTTTCAGCTAAAGTACAATCAATTCTTCTCCATCACTGTAAAGGTCTATGACACGTACAGCAAAACCATCTTACATCACATTGTCTTAACTCTTCCTCAATTTTTTGTAACCTCTACTTTTCTGGCATTTATGCTGTACTCAACTTTTTTCAAATACAACGAAGGTATAGTACTGTTTGCAGTTCCATCACAATAGTTTAATGCGGCCTGTGATTTCTGTATCACCCAATATTCTATGACATAAAGTATAGTTATCGTATTGCTATCCAATGAAAAATCAACTTCAACCTTCATGATCAATCCACCGTTTCATCCAACCAGCTACAACTCTATGATTAATATTTTTCTCATCCTGTCCTTCCTTAGAATCATAAATCCAGGACTCAAAAAATGATTGTTATTAGGTATTTCTTAACAATCTGTTTTGCCATATCTCCATCCTTGATCCTGGACTTTTCAAATTTGCACACATATATATTCTGCATATTCTGTTTTAATGCTTTTTACGGCTCCTCTATAATCATAAAATTTCCAAATAATGTTATTATTTGAATCCACAAGTAGATACAAAATTATTGAACCTGTTCTATTTAAACTTCCCTTGGCAACGGGCGGCTACCCATGTACATATTCCAGGAACTTAGGTCCTGATCAGATGTTTATCTATCACAATTCAACAGTCATTTCTACCACCTTGTTTTTATTGTATTAGCGCAAACATGTCCAGTCTCTTGCCATTGGAAATGGCATGATACCAAAAACTAGGAAATAGAAGAAGAAGACAAAAAAATGCCAAATACAGAATGAGATAAAACATGTGTAGGATACCAATAATGCATTTTGTCAACATCTTCTTGTACTGTATTCTGTAACATGATGATTGCATTAATCAATTTTCTCATTTCAGTTGCATAAGATGACTAAAACTTTAAAATGTTGATTCCAATACCGCATGAATTCTTTAGCTTAACCATGCAATGGATAGACAGACAGATAAGTGAAACTGAACACACCTGGAATATGGACAGAACAGTAACAGGATCGGTTGCTGATATAAGAGCACCAAACATCAGACATTCAACAAATGGAAGTCTGTAAGTGAGGTAAATAAGACCGCCAAGGTAACTGAAGGAGAAAACAGTTAGAAGAGGAGTCAACGAAGGAATATGCATAATTTTCGGGAGTGATTGGGAAAAACAGAAATACTTACACTAGAACACCTGTAACAACAGAAGCTATAAAAGTTCCTAATATGGAAAATGTGACAATGGCTCCAAAGTTAGAGAAGAATGGTTTCTGCAAAGAGCAAATAACTGAGTGACCATCTAAATTCGGTGTATAAAACATAAGCATCTCAATTAAAATAAAATAAAATGGAGCAAGTGACATACAGGTGATAGACTGAATCCTGACTGAGTAGAACAAAAAAATGTTAAGGAATATAAGGAGATGATACATAGAAAGGAAAGACAAAGAAATAAAACCCGCGTTGGTTAGTAAGGATATAATATGATGGGAGGAAGCAAGAAAAGGAAGAAAAACTCCTCATGGAAATTAAACCATGCCCTGTAGGGAAAAAGAAGAAGAAGAAGAAGAACACCAGTTATTAAGGATGGATGGATTTATGATCATCAACTTTCTGGGAAAGGAGAAATAGGAAAATGAACCTGATGCTTGTTTCAGTGTTAGAGATGTTAGCAAGTGCACCAACAATTAAACCTGGAGGGGACGGACCAACAAACATTCTATCAGCTAAGCTAATATGATTTCACTTGATTTGATAAAGACAGATTTGGAGTAATAAATAGATTAAAATACCAATGAGAAGAGAAGCGCTGGCCTCAGGCAGGTAATAGAATCTGTGACGACGAAGAACATGACCAAGGACGAAGGAGAGGACGAGCATCATGATCTGGAGGAGTATGCCAACTCCTGCTGCTTGCTGCTCCTTTCCTGGATGCGATTGCGAATCTCCTCCTCCTCCTGCCGGTGATATCTGCATTTGCATCAATTCCTCCACTACAGTCGACATTTTTTTTACTTTAAACCCTAACCCTAACCCTAAGCCCGCTCCTGTTGATATTAGGATCTTTCTCTTTGTTATTATCTATCTATCTAATTTTGTTTTTCAAAACTCTCCGTAAGCCATCATTCTTTCTCCTCTCACCGAAGTCGTCGAGTCCATCTTTTCTTCAGTTCATTGCCCTGTCTTCTTTAAAATTCCTTTTTATTTTTCCCACTCCTTAATTTTCGGAAAAAACTCATATTAACCCTGACGTTTCTTTTAATTCGGGAAATTATCCCATATGAAGAAGATTTGATCGAAATTTACCCTATATTTGTAAATTTTATTCAATTCAACCCAACTTAACTACCTTACATTAAATTACTAGATAAATATCAACTAAATTTTTTCAAAAATGTTTAAGTAATTTCAAAATTCAACGTTTTTCAATAAAATAAATTTTTTTATTTTTTCTTGAAGAATAAAATTAATATTTTTAAGAACATAACTTCAAGAATTTTAACAAATAGAAGAATTTTAAAGGCATGAACTCATGAAAAATTCTAAAAATATTTATAAAAAATATAAGCTTTTGATGATTTTCAAGAAATTAAAAATCTAAATTCTTAGAAGATGAAATTTTGCAAAACGCTTCACCATTAAAATATTTGATGAAAAAAAATTACTTTGGGGTTTTAGAATTTTGATTTTCAAGTTTAAAATTTTAGAGTTTAGATCAAGAAAAAAAAAAACATTTGAATGAGTTGAGTTAAAACTAACAAACATGCTTAATGTTATGCTTAATGTTAGGAGCCATCTCAATCCTCATCAAACTAATTAATATGAATTGCTTATTTATCTACTCATTTAACCTTCTTTAATTTCTTTTTTTTTTTTAGCGAGCATGATAGTTTTGGGATTGGACATATATACACGTATGTTCAATTCAAGTACAAGGTCATAATATAGGCCAGTATATTTGATGGAATATATATACACGTTGATCGTGCTCGAGGGTTAATAATATTTTTTAAAAAATATAAAAATATTTGAGTTGAGTTAAAAGCATGGAGTATATTTACGATGTCATCATCTTTAAAAAAAATATTTTCTACAATAGCACTATGAATAGCGCATAGTAAAGCTGCTTTAATATACTGACAACTAATTTCTTTCCCTTTAATTTTCTTCCTTTAAGATATTTTTAATTTTATTTTTTTTCTTTTTAAATTTAATTTTCTTTTCTTTTCTCTTATTGAATTTTTTTTCATATTGTAAAGAGAAAATAAATTGATGTGATTTTTTTATATTATACAAAAGTTGGGTGATGATAATTTTTTTTTCATTTCAGGTTTGGTTGAATTTTCTTATTAAATCATATTTGTTTTTACGTTTCAAAAATATTTTAAAAAAAATTACTACAAATTAATATTTTTTGATATTTATGTATTATTTTTTAATATATATATATATATATGGGTCAATAACAACTTTATTTCAAATGTAAAAACAATATAAAACATGATTTTAAGTGCCGGCTACGGAGCCAGACCCAATGCTATTGGGTATATAGCCGAGCCAAACCCAATATCCCTGAGTCTGGCAATGAGCAAGAAAAACATCAAAAAATAATAATTTGAATTAAAAATAAAATAAAAAAATTCAAAGTTTTTTGAAACGCAAAAACAAACGTACTTTGATAAGGAAATTCAACCCAACCTCAAATGAAAAAAGTTTTCATCACCCAACTTTTATACAATATAAAATAAGTTTTATCAATTTATTTTCTCTTTACCGTATGAAAAAAAAATTAAAAATATCTTAAAAGGAAAAAGGTCTTAGAGCTAGACTCAATAGCATTGGGTCTGCCTTTAAAGCCAGACCCAATCTCTATGGGTTTGGCTCGGCATCCAAACCCAATCTCTTTGGCTATGGCTACCAAGTCAGACCCAACATCTTTTAGAAGCGATTTGGGTCTGGCTTCCAAGCCACATCAATACACATTGGGTTTGGCTGTCAAGCCAGACCCAACAGTTTTTGGCACAGGATATACAAAAGATAACGCCCCTAGTAACACTTTTTAACTAAGAAACAGCAAAGGCAACGCCTCCATGATGCTATAATGTCATCAACGGTGCAAACACTTTATGTCTACAGTGTGGTCCACAATGCAATGAGTCTATGTTCATAGTAAATGTACAGTGTTTTTCCCATGTTTTTTAAAGTATAGTATAATAATGTGAGCTTATGTCTCTATTTGACTTTAAATTGTACTTTTAATGGGTCATTGTTAAGCATAATGGTGGTCAAATCTCTTTCTTAACACATATACTCTAACATCGCATTCTGACAAAACATAATATGCATGATAATCGTCATAACAAAAATATGAAATTTCCCTTATAATTAAGCATACCAAGTTATTGATTGTTACCTGTCTTTCAAGGCTTCCATAACCACACCAGTTATTCATCCAATTTCATTATTCAAAATGTTTCAATATTTCACAGTTCGGTCACTTTTCGGCATTTAGGTCACACACATTCTCAATAGTAAAACTTCAAACATACAATAAATCAAAAGAAGAATTATTAATAGTTATGCTTAATTTACCTAAGAAATACACGTACAGGTATAAATATAGATATAATTGCGGATAAAACAGTTCAACTTAAGAAAGGGAACATATATAGAGATCATTGTTTTTTGTTTTTTGTACTATCATTCTACTTGAAAACATACACCAAAGGACTCCAATATATAGGATATTTAAGTGAAATAATAATGTTGCAAAAAAAGAGTTAATGCTTCAGATTATATGATCTATTACATGCACAACAAAAGATTTTTGAAGCCCTGAAGTCTTTCTATCTTCTAATTATTTGGTTCGTCGGTGCATGAAGGTCCTACAACAAGATTTAATTAAGCAAGATTTTCAGATTTTAAAGAAACTTAGTCCTATCTTCTAAGAGTATCGAAAGTGAAAATTCACATCCTCTCATGGTATTTTAAGGAAATCCCCTCACATATAATAGTCATATCCCTTATAACAACTACATAACAACATCTAAATACATTAGGATACAAGTTTCTAGTCATACAAGATAAAATTTCTAGAATTCATGTATCAGAGGTAACTCAAAACTTATCGTTCTCCAGCACCACGAAACAAATGCTAACATTCAATTCTAACATTGACCTTCACCCTATGCAAAGGCAAGTTCCAATTCCAATGGTTTTCCACAGCTCCAGAAACATATCCAACTTCGTCTTTCGTTTATCACGAAGACAACCCAAATTCAATGGTTTTCACGATTTCGGGAGTAATTCCAACATTGGCTTTCGCTCACCACGAAAGCGACCTAAATTCAAGGGTTCCCGCCATTACAGAAAACAAGTCCGACATTGACTTTTGCTCACTGCGAAAGCAACCCAAATTCAATGATTTTTGTCATTTCGAAAACAAGTCCAACATTGGTTTTCGCTCACTGCGAAAGCAACCCAAACTCAATGGTTTCCGTTATTCATAGTAAGGGAAAGCCAATGTTGGACTAGTTTCCAAATGACAAAAACCGTTGAGTTTGGGTTGCTTTCGCAGTGAGCAAAAGCCAATGTTGGACTTGTTTTTGAAATGATGGAAACCATTGAATTTGGGTTGCTTTCGCAGTGAGCGAAAGCCAATGTTGGACTTGTACCACAATATATTTTGTCAATATATGTTTTAACGAGTTCGGATACTCATCTTTATTTTTTTATAAGGATATACCTCTATAAAATTTTATATCAAATTCATTATATTCAAACAACATATGATAAATGCACTAAAATGTTGTTTGGGTCTCTTCCTCCACTAGAGTTGTGGGTCTCATTTTCCTTTGAGGCTTATTTTTATAGTAATCTAAGACACACTCACACATCTGGGATGTAAAGGTTCAACCCAGTTCTGTTGTTTATACGTTTAAATTTGTCGTTGTACATTGGTAGGTGGAGTTGTCCTGTGACATAACAGTCCGACCCCTGCCAAGTGTTTTATCCATATTTGGAGTTCTATAACTCCTAATGGAACAAGGATTACATCTTGTGAAAACTAACATAATGACACACATTTTTCATGAAGACATTTACCCCAAACTCTTACAATTACATGTACAAAATCTTAGCTCAAGGTCTGGTGTACATAGTGCCTAGAATTTTCCAATTCTAACCTGTCTATGGTTTTCTACCAACATCTAGGGCTCTACAACTCTAACTCAGGTGATTCCAATTCCATTTAAAAGCAAACATCCAATTACACAACTTTCGTGAAGGAAATTTTACCAAATTTTACCTATAACTATATCAGACTCTAGTCACAACTAACAAATCAACACAGCCCAGATTTTTCCGATTTTGATGTCTAGCATATAGAATCATTATTTTCATGCATTTCATTCTTTTCTTTAACCACCTTCACTTACATAATTTATCTTCACACTAACAATCATAATTGAAAATATAATTTACTCAAAATTAGGCTTCACAAAAGTAAAAGTAAAGGGTTTGTTCATTAGTCTAAACTTTCCAGCACATCATACATCTTGTGGGATTTTCTACATTGTTATTTTTAACATGCATACATAACTAGTTTTAAGGATGCATTCCTCCTTTCATATTTTTATTTGGCTGAAGGCTTGTAAGCCTTAACTTGGTCTTCTTGTTCTTGTTTTAATTAAGGACATCACCACACTCCTCTCCATATCTCTTCCCTTTCCCATCCTTTCTTAAACATGTCCAGATAAATCCTCAAGAACTTAATCCAGGGCTGTGATTTTCTACATATAACTTACCCAAAACGTTTTGAAATTGTTCTAGAAAGGTTGTAGGTTTGTCTTAGTTGTGTCTTCTGCTACTTGAAAGCTCTTTCCTCTCTTAATATTTCGACTTCTCTTTCTCTTTCCCTTTGCTGTCACCAGCTCTTTTTTCCCCTCTTTCTCTCTTTGTTTTGTCTCTTGATGTTAAATCTTTACTCTTCATCCTTGTTCTCTCTTGATGCCAGACCCAAGTTTCCATGGGTCTGGAATTATGTCTGACTCACGTTGCATGGGTCTAGCAAACATACCTCACTAACAATAATAATAATCATACTAATAATAAAACAATAATAACAAGAATAATAATAAGAATAAGAACAACAACAACAACAAATAATAATCATACCAATACTACTAAAAATAATAATAATAATAAAACAACAGTAATAATAATCAAACTAATAATAATAAAAAACTATAATAACAAGAATAATAATAAAAATAATAAAAACAACAACAATAATAAAAACTATAATAACAAGACTAATAATTAAAAGAATAAGAATAAGAATAATAAGAATAATCATACTAATAATAACAATAATGCAAATAATAATAATAATAAAACAACAACAACAACAATCATGCTAGACCCAAGATGCTTGGGTCTGACAAGCATGCTTGATATCCACATGTCAGACCCACGTTTACTTGGGTTTAGAAAGCATGCTTTACCCAAGGTTAGTTGGGGCTGACATATATTTATTTGAGTCAGGTATTATACTAGACCCAAGTTTTTTTAGGTTTGACAACATGCCTGACCCATAGTTCACTAATAATAATAATAATAATAATAATAACAACAACAACAACAACAAAAACAATAACAATAATCATGTCAAACCCAAGCACATTAGGTCTGACAAACCATGTCTGATTCTAGTTCTTGACCCCAGTTTACTTGGGTCTGCTAATGCCTGACCAAACTTAACTATTAATAACAACAACAACAACAACAATAATAGCAATGATAAGAATAACAACAACAACAACAAGAAGAACAAGAATATTAATAATAATCATACTAATGCTACTAAAAATAACAACAACAGCAATAATCATACTAATAATAACAACAACCATACTAGATCCAAGTACCTTAGGTTAGGCAAACCATGTGAGACCCAAGGGGTTTAGATCTGGTAAGCATGCCTGATATAAGTACTTGAGTCTGACATGTATGCCTGACTCGAGGTAGACAAGATGCCTAACCCAAGTTCTCTAATAATAATAACAATAATAGTAATTATACTAATAATAAAAACAAGAATAACAATAACACTAGTAGTAGTAGTAGTAGTAATAATAATCATACAAATACTAATAATAATAATAAGAATAACAATGACAATAATATTAATAATAATAACAACAACAATAATAATAAGAATAACAATAACAACAACAACAACAACAACAATAATAATAATACAAATACTAACAACAATAAAAACAACAACCATGCCAGACTGAAGCACCTTAGGTTTGCCCAACATCCCCGACCCACGTTTACTTGGATCTGGCAACATGCCCGACCCATATTTACTTGGGTCTAACAACATGCCCGACTCAGGTTCACTAATAACAACAACAACAACAACAATAATCATACAAATAATAATAATAAGAATAAGAACAACAATAATAATAACAACAACCATGTCAGACCCACGTTACTTGAATCAGGCAAACATGCATGACTTAAGTTTACTAACAACAACAACAACAACAATAATAATTATTTTAATAATGCTAAAAATAACAACAACAACAATTGAGTATGACAAGCTTGTTGAACCAAGCTGCTTGGACCTTGCATGATTACTAGATTCAAGATGTGTGTTCGAGTATGATATAAGTTATGCTTGTTTTTGCGTTTCAAAAGTGTTTTTGGAAAAAATTATTTATTTTTATTTTATTTACTTTGAATTAATATTTTTTGGTGTTTTTAGATTATTTTGATGTACTATTATAAAAAATAATAATAAAAAAATATTTTTTTTATTATTTTAATATATTTTTAAATAAAAAATAAACAGTAGACGATTCGGTGTCAAAGAGTCAACTATAGCAATTCTTGGCCAATCATTCTATGCTTTGGCAGTATTTGGCACTGCGGTTGGAAATTGCTTTTGAAAAATTTTGATTTTTTTTCATTTTGCTTTAAATTAATATGTTTTTGATATTTTTAAATTATTTTAATGTGCTAATATCAAAATATTTTTTTAAAATAAACAATATAATTTTAATATATTTTAAAATAAAAAATATTTTAAAAAATAATCATTACCATACTCCAAACACCCAAATCTTTCTTTCTGCCTTCGAGAGCACAATTCAAAATACCCCATAATTACCGGATCCAAGTTCGCTTGTGTCTAGTACGGTGACAGACCGTGTAAAACAGAAAGGTTGAAGCAACCCTCCCTCGCTCCCCTCTTCAATTTCAAAAACTTGATTGAAGAAGCAAGCAAAGGAAGCATGTTTGCCCCACAAACCCAAAGAGAAGAAACATTTCGAAATCTGGGTGAAGGCATACATTATGCGACTCCAATCATCCCCTTGACGAGGAAGACAAGCGAAGTGGATCTGGTACGGGGTGTTGTTCAAATGATGCAAGGTCTGTCCAGTTCCCTTTTCTACTGGGACCAAAGTGGGCAGTGTTTTTGTGTTGCCAATGTTGGGATTTATGTCACTCACCTTTCCCACTCAACCCTTCACAACCTTCTATCTCGCTTCACCTACGCTGCCACTTGCTTGCAACTCGTCCATCTTCGTCTCAATCTTCCACACTCTTATTATGCTCTTCCCACTTTGAGGGCATTTGCGTCTGTCGCTTCTCACTGCCTTCTGGTACCTACTACATTTTTTTTTTCTTTACTTCTTTTTTTAATTAATCGGATTGATTGAATATTATTGTTGTATCTGTTTTTTTTTATTTTTTATTCTAGAGGATGAGAGATGTTGCTTTGAAGGAAGAAATGAAGATGTGCCATTCTAACGAACAAGAAGATTTTGGAAACGAATTTACTCCTACTTTATTGGGATTGTCTAGTTCTTTATCAAGGTTCCTCTCCTCTCTCTTCCTCTCCAGCATTCCTGGATTCTTTTTTCGTGTATTTGATTGGAAATAGGAAATGGTTTCGTTATGTTATTCCGATTACACCATGCTTGCCACTATGAGTTTGTTTCATTTACTGATGAATTTTGTTGATATTAGTCTCTGCTCAGCTGCTGAATATTTATTTCAAATTGTCCATGGAGCCATCCCCCAAGTGTGTTTTGAGCCTAATTCATCTGTTCCACCTGTTGAAATTGCTGTTCATATCCTTGACTATCTTTACACGAAACTGGATCAAGTTTGTCTCGTGCAAGGTGGTGAGGTTGGGATTACTTTCTATCATCCAACCAACCAATTTTATTTTATTTTTTTTGTAATTTCTCGTGGGTTCTTCTGGTTTACACCATTCCTTTTCAAATGCAAAATTTCTGTTAATTCCAGGTGGAAGAGTATCTCATGCTACTCAATATGTTTGTGGGGAGTATAGTACCCTATATTGAAGGTCTTGATTCATGGCTTTTCGAAGGAACACTTGACGATCCTTTTGAAGAGGTAATTTAGGTTCAAACCTTTTGTTATATACCAAACTCTGAATTCTAAAATGGTTTCATTTAATTAGTAGTTTCCTGTGTCGCACTCTATGGAATAATATGTTTTTTTCAATGTAAATTTCTTTACTGAAGATCCTGTGAGAGCTGGTCTTCTTGAACTCTTTGCTGATTTTTTTCTTGGGAACTTCTATTCGGTTTCTGCAACTGTTTGGATCAGTGTGTATTTACTTGTAATGAACGATTATACTTCTCTCAACTTATCCTATAAAGGTACCGGAAGAGTTAAACAATGACAGTATAAAGTAACTTGTTCTTTGCAGATGTTCTTTTATGCAAACAGGGCAATCTCGGTTGATAAGTCCGAGTTCTGGGAGAAGAGCTATCAGTTGAGACGATTACAGTGCAGGAAGTTAGATATTAATTCTTCCATACCTTTATCAAATAACAAGACAGGAATGGGTGAAAAAGATTCTATTCCTTTTTCTGAGTTCAAAAAAGGAAAAGAGCTTAACGTAAAGGAACTTCTAGTGTGTCCTTTGTTTATTAAGGAAATTTCTAAGTCAATTGTCTCTGCTGGAAAATCATTGCAGCTGATCCGCCATGTTCCTATTTCATTCTCAATGATGTTTGAAAAAAGGAGACATACAGATATTAATGTTTTTGGAGGTTCTAGTGATGACAGTGGTTTAAGCATTTGCCGACAGACCTTTGCAGGGTTAACCTTGTCGGAGATTTTTTGTGTATCAGTAGCAGGTCTTATAGGCCACGGTGATCATATTTTCAGATACTTCTTGCAAAATGAGCAAAGTAAATCAAAGAGCGCCGCTCCTTTGGTGTCTGCCATAATTAGAAAGGAGGAGAACAAAGATGATGAAGGCTTGCACAAGTTCTTGATTAATACATTACTGCAGAGAAAGGTGATTGATTTAGAATGTGCACACAATTTTGGGATTGATTTTTCTGATTTGGAGGAAGAGCGCATGAAAACTGGTGCTGTGGATGAATTTCCCCTACAGGGAACATTCTTTCCAGAAAATCCAGCTATCACTGCATGTCAAAGTTTGCTTGACAAGAATAGAGATTCCTGGAAAATGTTGAACTTATCTAAAAATTTCTACCTACCTCCTTTGAATGATGAGGTCTTACGACATGCCATATTTGGTGGAGAAAATGGACCAGTTTCTGCTGTCAAAGGAACAGACTATGCCTTTGGTTTTCAATTTGGTGTATCTGATTATGATGATTCACAGAATGACACCAAACTGTTGGAAGTCTTGTTTCCTTTTCCCACTGTTCTTCCTTCTTTTCAGGTAATTCTTGATTGATTATCTCTTAGAGAGAATTCCTGAAGAGTGCTTTGAGTTTTACATGTAATTTTGAAACAGGATGATAAACGTATGTCAGAGCTTTTGCCCTTTCCAAAAAATAGCACCCTTATTTCAAGAGTTCTTAGTTGGTTTCAAAGTGTTTGAACCAAGAACAACTCCACTTCCAGTGGCTATTATACAGGAATGCCTAACTTTCTACATTAAGAAACAGGTAGCTTCTTGAACCCGTTCTATGGAACTTTGATTTCTTATTGTGCCAAGTTCGTTGTTGATGTACTCAAAATCTTTAATTATTTTATGTCATAGGTGGATTATATTGGCGGGCTCATTTTGTCAAAATTAATGAATGAATGGAGATTGATGGATGAACTTGCAGTATTGCGTGCCATATACTTGTTAGGTTCAGGTATCTTCTAGGACTTAACCTCTCGGCTCTTGCTCACATTGGGTGCCAGGCATCTGAAGTTTTTTCTAACGTGTTTGTTGATGTGTTGCTATCTTTAGGTGATTTACTGCAGCACTTTTTGACTGTGATTTTTGGTAAGCTGGACAAAGGAGAAACTTGGGATGATGATTTTGAGTTAAACACTATATTGCAGGTGATCCATTTAAATGATCCATCATGTCATAAAGAATGTTTGTAGTTCTACTATGATTATTATTTATGGAGATTTGTTGCTGTTTTTCTCTTGATATGGGGTTTTTGGCTGCAACACTAATTATATAGAACCCCTATTAGCAAGTATTCATGTTGTCCGTGTATTAAATTCTCTAGCTTTTATAAATTTCCATTATTGACCACAGGAGTCCATTCGGAACTCCGCTGATGGCACACTGCTAAGTGCTCCAGATTCTTTGGTTGTTTCCATCACCAAGAATCATGGTTTTGACAGTGATGAGCTGCCTAATACACCTACCCTTTCCTCAACTCCTCGTAAAAGTCGTCTGCACAACTTTGGCATAGATGGCCTTGATTCACTGAAATTCACATACAAGGTCTGTTATGCAGTTGATTAGACTTGAATTATTCTTAAAAATCCAGGTACTCATGTTCAATGTGTGACAGGTCTCTTGGCCACTTGAACTTATTGCGAATACAGAGTCAATCAAGAAGTACAACCAAGTATGTCTCTTCACTTTGCTTCTATTGAAGTTTTCATCCAGTTTCCCTTTTCTTTTATTGATTGTCTGGTGGTGTAGGTAATGGGGTTCCTGTTGAAGGTGAAGCGTGCAAAATTTGCTCTAGATAAAGCTCGGAGATGGATGTGGAAGGTTCTTTTTTTATCATTATTTTTCTTACATGTTATCCTGGATATGGTTATTCATTTATTGATGAAAGCAGATAGCTCTAGTCTCCAGACAAGGAAATATATAGTTTCAAAGGCCATGAATACGATGTCATTGTTACTGTCTTACAACTGGGTTATTGTTCTGACCTTTTCCAGGGTAGAGGTAATGCGACAAATAGCCGCAAGCATCACTGGTTAGTGGAACAGAAACTCCTACATTTTGTGGATGCCTTTCACCAGTATGTCATGGACAGGGTGAGAATCTTCTCAATGCCTGGGTGAATTTACAATCATTAAACATGGAAAAGCATATTTGAAATTAGAACAGTTTGGGGTGTTGAGATGTTGACTGCCACACATGGTTACACTGTTAAATTTTGTTATTTCTCAAATTTTCTCATGAAGAGCTTTGTATTCTGCATCAGTCCAGGATTTGTGCTTCAAACTGAGACCTTGCAGTATCAGAACTACAGAAGCTTAAATAAAATTTGTGAGGGATAGAACTATCTTCGGAGTCCCTTCCTAGGACATAGTTGGGAAGATAACTGGATGTGGGTGATGCCCCTTATTTTCTAATTGGAATTCGACATGCTGGCAGTTTTGTAATGTACTTTAATCATTGCTTCAGTTATGGGCCCGCGTCTGTATTTTGTGTTTTAGATGATAAAACTCAGTGTTGCTGCAATGATCTTGTCTTTATATTTTGGCATGACCATACATACAGACATAGCATTCTATGTATTGCTTTTTAATTTCTTCAGTTTATATGTTGGCTTATGCTGCACAGTCATATTAATTTAATACTGTATTTTTCATTTGGCCAACTCAAAGATAGTTTTTGCCTTACTTCAGATTGGTTCTGTAAGTTTTCTGCTACCATTTTTTTCTTATCAACTCCTGGGACTGGAAGGTGTTAGGAGACCATGTGGGAAATAAAAAAAGAAGTATTATTTACTCAGTGGCATTTTGTATTGTTTAAAGAAGATGTTCAGATGGCTTAAACTCATCACATGGTTTGCATTCTCCTTTGGCATTCGAGATTCAAAGTGGTGTTCATTGTACTCTATCGAAGTCTTTATTTGATGTTGAAATGACAATACTCAAGTATCATAGGAAATAACTGCATTACATACACATCATGCATTTCAGTGAGGGGCTCATTGAAGTGCTCGTTTATTGAGAGCTGTTGATTGATTATGCTTAAACCTTTTCTGCATTGAAGTTTAGAAAAGGTCTCTGATTAGGATTTAGTTTGCAGGTATATCACAGCGCATGGCGTGAACTCTGTGAAGGTATGGCAGTAGCTGGGTCTCTGGATGAAGTCATTGAAGTACATGAGGCCTATTTACTATCAATTCAGCGACAGTGCTTCGTGGTTCCAGATAAGCTGGTGTTTAATTTATCTCTCTTCCTTTTCGAGTTTGCAATCTATTCACATGCTTGGACCTTCTTTTAAGTCAGTTATCATTGTGAAGAAGGCTAGTGTTAGTCGATGGTGTGTTCATTTATGATATAATGGAAAAGGAATTACTAGTTTTCAACTTCTCTTCTTGTTCTCCGTCTTACATCTAATTGTAAAATATGCATAGTAGACAGCACATCACTGCCTCTCCAGATTTCAGTTCCCAAATTTTAGCAGAGAAAAAATAATAGTTCAAAGGTCATATGCTGATATGGGACAGGGTAGTAGTAAAGATATAAAGAAAAATAGAGCAGATAAAAAAATAAAAAAAGGTTAGTCCCTATAGGAGAGGGATAAACTGAGAAGAAATAGAGAAGAGAAAGTCGGATAATATTGTTAAATTCAATTAACAATAGTCTGCGTAAATTATAGAAAAGATGCCCTTAAATAGGCACCAAAACCCTAATAGCATCCTTTTTAAAAGAAAGTCAATAACAGAAATTAAGAGGAAGTCCCAACCGACATAAACAGCTAAAATAAAAAAGTATTAAAACATCCTTTTCCGCAAAACTGGTTCTCCATCACACGCATTTCCATATCTTCTAACCATGTTTTATATATATATATATATATATATATATATATATATATATAAACTTACTGTTTTCTTTTGCACTCAGTGGGCCTTGATTGCTAGCCGAATCAACAGCATCCTTGGACTGGCTCTGGATTTCTACTCCATACAGCAGACATTAAGTAGCAGTGGAGCAGCTTCTGCAATGAAGGCTAGATGTGAAATGGAAGTGGAACGGATTGAAAAACAATTTGATGATTGCATTGCTTTTCTCCTCAGAGTATTTTTCTTATTCTCTGCCTTTTTTTTATCAAATATCTTTATCTGACTGCTATTCTATAGATCCTTGTGCTATTCTTTTCCTATTCGTATCTCACTTATGGTTGCTACAAGTATGGCACGTGTGTGCATATGTGCCATAGATGTATGCTTTCATGTATCTAGTTCCATACTTGAGGTTATGAGAGAAGACAATGTTTGTTTAATTTTTCTTGAAGATGAAAATGTGAAAATAAGAGCTGTTTTCTGACCGTGCAGGTCTTATCTTTGAAACTCAATGTGGGTAACTTCCCTCATTTGGCTGATTTGGTTACCAGAATTAACTACAACCATTTCTACATGTCTGATAATGGAAACTTGATGACTGCCACTGGCTCTGAGATAGTGACTTCAAGACTTGGGAAGACCTTCGGATGAAATTAGGTTGGGATTGATTCAGATTGCAGATGCTTCTACCATGGGATGTGATGTGTGAATGTATGCATTTGTGTAAATAATGTGAAAATAACTTTAAATACAACTATAAAGTATACAGTGTCTTCGGTGTTCCCAAAAACGCAAGGTAGGTTATCTAATGTAAAAGCCTGAATTTATGTTCCAGATCCTGGTTTACAACAGTGTATTTCTATATATTATGAAAATGGGTGAATTTTATTTGCCTCCCCTGAAGTTAGGTTTTACTAAAACAGTACTGAACAGTTTCAGCAATCTCTCAACCTTATAGTTTTATTTGTATTTAAATTGAAACTTGGTGTGAAATTCAGTGCAGCAAAAAACCAGATTACAATTGCATTATGCTCATGTGAATATACCGCCCCCTAGAGCCTAGGGTTATTGCCAAGATAAGCTCCCACCCTCCAAAGACAACAGGCTAATTAAAAAAATAAAAATTGAAACAATACGAGTTTAATTGAAATGTAAATTATTAAAATGTATCCATACTATTAAATTGAAATAAAAGTATGCAATTAATCTCCGTACTCCATAGGGCTTTGGGTTTTAGAGTTTTTGGTTTTAGGAGTTTTAGGTTTTGGGTTGGGGCTTAGGGTTCGGGTTTCGGGTTTGAGGTTTAGGATTTTTAGAGTTAGGGGTTTGGGGTTTGGGGTTCGGGTTTAGGGTTTCGGGGTTCAGGGTTTTGAGTTCGGGGTCCGAGGTCCTGGGTCGCGGATTCAGGGTTCGGGGCTCAGGGTTCAGAGTTCCGGTTTCAAAGCTGAGGGTTTTGGGGTGGGTTTAGGGGTTCGGGGTTTCGGGTTCGGGTTCGGGGGTCGAGGTTCGGGGTTCAGGGCTCGGGTGCGGGGTTCAGGGTTTAGGGTTTAGGGTTTAGGATTTAGGGTTTCGGGTTTAGGGTTTAGGGTTTCGGGTTTTGGGGTTTGGGTTTGGGGTTAGGGTTAGGGGTTTGGGTTGGGTTTTGGATTTTGGTTTTGGTTTTAGGGTTTTGGGTTTAGGGTTTAGGTTTAGGGTTTTAGGGTTGGTTAGGGTTTGGAGGTTTTGAGTTGGGGTTTGGGGTTTTGGGGTTAGGGGTTAGGGTTTATGGTTTTAGGGTTGGGGTTTGGGGTTTTGGGTTTTGGGGTTTGGGGTTTTGGGTTTAGGGTTTGGTTTTGGTTTAGGGTTTGGTTTGGTTTAAGGTTTAGGGTTTGGGTTTGGGTTTGGGGTTTGGGGTTTGGGGTTAAGGTTTTTAGGGTTTAGGGTTTAGGGTTTAGTTGGTTTAGGGTTTGTTTGGTAAGGGTTAGGGTTTTGGGTTTGGGTTTGGGTTTGGGTTTAGAATTTAGGGTTTAGGGTTTTAGGGTTTTGGGTTTGGGTTTGGGTTTGGGGGTTTAGGGTTGGGGTTTAGGGTTTAGGGTTTGGTTTGGTTTAGGGTTTAGGGTTTAGGGTTGGGTTTGGTTTAGGGTTTTAGGGTTTAGGGTTTAGGGTTTGGTTTGGTTTAGGGTTTAGGGTTTATGGTTTTAGGGTTTAGGGTTTGGTTTGGTTTGGGGGTTCGGGGTTCGGGTTGAGGGTTTTAGGGTTTAGGGTTTGGGGTTTGGGGTTTGGGGTTTGGGGTTTGGGGTTTGGGATTTGGGTTTTGGGTCAGGGTTCAGGGTTCAGGGTCAGGGTTCAGGGTTTCAGGGTTCCGGGTTTCCGGGGTTCAGGGTTCAGGGTTCAGGATTCCGGGTTCAGGGTTCAGGGTTCAAGGTTCAGGGTTGAGGGTTGAGGGTTTGGGGTTGTGGGGTTGGGGTTTTGGGGTTGGGGTTGGGTTTGGGGGTTGAGGGTTGGGTTTAGGGTTGAGGGTTCAGGGTTGAGGGTTGAGGGTTTGGGTTGAGGGTTTGGGTTT